>NW_022103958.1:683122-684531 GCF_000313985.2 Echinops telfairi | reverse complement strand
TATAATCACCTTAAATATTTTATATATTTTATTTGGAAGAAAAATTTGAGCTTTATGAAACACTAGACAGGCAATTTTGGATTAAAATGGCTTTCAACAGCTCTGGCTCCTGGTAAGTATTGTTAGCAAAATTAGAGGATTTATGCTTAGAGCAAAGGGACTCACGTGACAAGTGGTTATGTGCTCACCTGCTAACCAACTGATCATCAGCTGGAACTCTCCAACAACTGTAGAAATCATGATACCCCTCTCTCTAAATATTTATCATAGTGTTAGGGTATCTATGTGTAGTTCTACTTTGCCATATAAGGTAGCTATGAGTATTAATAATCTAATAATCTGAAAATGAGTAATCTGAATCTGAATTAATAGTCTGAATCTAAACCGAATCAAAGGGCTTTGATTTGGTTTAGGTCAGCTACAAAAAATGGTGACATTGTAAGGACACACACACACACACACACAGACTTTCTGGTATAAGTGAGTTGCATGTTGGGCTGCTAGCCACATGATTGGTTTTTCAAACCCACCATTTCTCCACAGGCAATAGATGAGGCTTTCTGCTCCCATCGAAAGCCTCGAAAAGGTCAGATGTGTGTGTGTGCACGCGCGTGTATGTGTTGCCAAGGCTAATAGTTATATATACGCAACTCAGAAATAATGTAGTTTTCAGTGGTCCTGATGAAAGATAAAAATGATTTCTGAAAGTGAATATTACATATTCTGTAATTTTACCACATTTAAGTCCATTGACGTTGAGATTTCTGACTTGTCACTCTTATCAAGTGGTATTAGAAACAAAAGCCAAAGGAGAATAAAAAAAACACAGGAAATGATGCATTGAAACTCTGATTTTATCATTGCCTACTAAAAGTTTTAAGATTTTGTGGATTTTCAGAATATCAATTACAACTCATAATAGTCTTATGAGCATACTTTCTTGTTGTTCTTTTATTAAGTATATTGTGAGAGAATCAGAGACTCAGCATTTATGAGCTCTGAGACTTAACCTTCTGTCCCAGTTTTCTTAAATGGAAACATAGATAATAAAACAAAAGAAACATTCACAGTACTAGTAGGTTCATTTTAATTACATAAAATATATTCGCTTTCTATTGTACACTATGCCAATGTCAGTTTATACTCACATTTACATATAGTAATGAAATTAATGTATTGTTCACTCAAAGCTTCTAAACCATTCTTTATTATCAATTTCTAGAAACAAAAACAAGATTTTAAAAACCAGACCATTTATATTAAAAAGAAAAAAACATCTTAACATCACTGATGCAAATTATCAACATTTTTATCTCCTCCAGGTTAGAAAAAATACACACGATGGGTAGAAGGAACAACACGATTGTGTCTGACTTCATCCTCGCGGGATTGACAGACTCTGAAGAGAT
>NW_022103958.1:676279-677658 GCF_000313985.2 Echinops telfairi | reverse complement strand
TCATCTATAATCTTGTGAATGCATTATGTCTTTTCAGATATTTACATGCCGTTTCCATTTTTTTGGTCTTTTCTATAAACTATGTTTGACTTGCTTCCATTAATTAATTTATTTTGATACAACCTGTTGGTCTGAATTAGCAAAGAAGACCAATAGTTTGTATGGTTTAGTGGGTAACACTAATCTCAAGTAATGCTAAGATTTAAATAAATTCCTAATGCCCTATAATCTTTCTAGTACTGTATATTCTCAAGCATCCATTAACTCTGACTCACAAATCATTATGGGAGTAGATAGCCTCAGTTTTCTCTTATGGAGCAGTTGATTGGTTTGCTTACATTTCAGTTTACATCTGAATTCCGAAATCACAGCACTATCGGTTCTCCTTTAAGATAGTGTAGATGTATGGAAAGTATATATTTAATATTTTTAAATGAGGAAGGGTTTGAAAACCTGAGGGCCTTATGAAAAAGAGTCCTAATGGTGGAGTGTATATGTGCTTGGCTGCTAACTACAAGGTCCACAATTCAAAACCACCAGCCTCTTCATGGGAAATAGACATGGCTTTCTACTCAGTGAAATGGCTTTCTACTCAGTGAAGAGTTTCAGCCTCAGCCACCCCAGGGGCAGGTCTACCCTGGCCTATAGAGTTACTATGAGTTGGAACTGACTCAATGGTAATGAGTTTTGAGTTTATGGACATTGAGTTAGACTATCTGTATTTATCTGCTAACTTTCCATGTTTGATGAATTGTGTGTTTTGATGTTTTTAAAACTGAGGCAAAGGGCATTTATAGAGGTCTAAATACAGGCATGTACATATGTAAATATATTTATATAGGATGGTGGGGAAATATATCTATGTGCATATATTTATAGGTTTAGTGTTAAGGCAGCAAATGGACATTAGACCTCCACTCAAGAACTCCCTCAATGCAAGAACAATTTGTTCTATTAAATTGGCATTTCATGATGCACACCTTCCCAACACAATTGCTGAAGACAAATGTGTGCATAAGCAAATGTGGTGAAGAAATCTTATGGTGTCCAGCTATCAAAAGATATAGCATCTGGGGTCTTAAAGGCTTGAAGATAAACAAGCGGCCATCTAGCTCAGAAGCAACAAAGCTCACATGAAAGAAGCACACCAACCAGTGTGACTGAGTTGTCAAAGGGATCAGGTATCAGGCATCATAAAAACAAAAAATCATATAATTGTAAATGAGGGTGAGTTCAGAGTGGAGACCCAAAGCCCATCTGTAGGCAACTGGACCCCCCCTTACAGAAAAGTCACAGGGAGGAGATGAGCCAGTCAGGGTGCAGGGTAGCAATGATGAAACATACAACTTTCCTCTAGTTCTTAAATGCTTCCTCCCTTC
>NW_022103958.1:661035-674502 GCF_000313985.2 Echinops telfairi | reverse complement strand
TTCATCTTGCTATGGGCTTCCTCCAGATAAATGGTTCACCCTTATTTCATTCTCTTTCTGATAAAACTGTCTTTCACATGTTATTTTAATGAGACCTGTGCATTGTACTTTCCTATGTTTCATTTATTTTCCAAATAAGTTATCTCGATCTAGCCTTTTAAGTATTTTGCTTATTATTTCCCTTGTCCGTTTTCCTCCATTTTTAAGTTTGTGAAGATGTTTGCCTGGTTTTTTTTGATGCTCTACACCCACAACTTAGAAGAGTATCTCAATAAATGGATATATAATTGAGTGTTATAAATGATAAATACAGGGTACCAACAAACCAAATAAAATTTTCATAATTATTCACTGATAAGCTCCCAGTTGAACTCCAACAGTTTGACTCTAAATACAAAGTTCTTACCCAATACTCTCTATATAATATGACTGTAACCTTACACAATCACAATTTACTACATTTTTTAGAGTTGATAAAATTATACCTATTGCCTGATTCCATCTAAAAAATAGCAGCAATAGTAGGTGTCATTAAAAGCTGTGTGCTGCAGAGCATAGAGTATCAAAAGCTGCTGATGGCAGGCAGTGGACTTTTTGTAAGGCAAGATGTTTTGGAATGTACAACTATGATTATCTCTCCCCTCCTCCATGCTAAGAAAGAAAGAGCAATAGAAAGTAAAATGCAATTTATTAGATGGTGTTATGATTCTGAGGCCAGAACCTGCATTAGTCAGAGTACAGGCTATCTGATGCACAGTTTTTCAGTTAATAGAAAAGTATAAAATTGCATAGAACTGTGCAGCTTTATTTGATTAGGTATGTGGATAAGTTGAAGGAACATTGGTGGTTTAGTGGTTAATCATTTGGCTGCTAACTGCTACATCACCAGTTTGAAACCAGAAAGCCCTCTGAGAGAGAAAGACAGAGCTTTCTACTGTTATAAACAGTGAGAATCTCAGAAACTCACAGGGGCAGTTATACCCTGTCCTAAAGGGTCGTGATGAGTTGGCATCAACTTGATGGTTATCAGTTTAGTTTTTTGGAGATTGGTCAGTGATTTTGGCCCATGCAGTATGCCAGGGGCCAGAATCTTGTCCAATTTATTGAACTTTTATCTCATAAAATATTTTCTTCTTTTGGATGATGTATGTTCACACTCCAATGTGAGTGAAAAGCAAGCAAGCAAGGAAGAAAATTCAGAGTGAATATTTGAGTGGAGGCCCAATATCCATCTGATATCTTAATACTACACCAATAAATATATGTACATAAATCTATTTCCCCATCATCATATATAAATATATTTACCTATGTACATACCTGTATTTATACCTCTATAAATGCCTTTTGCCTCCTAGTTCTTTCCTCTATTTCCTTTTACTTTCCTCTTGTCCCACTATCCTGCTCAGCCTTCATTTGGGTTTCAGTAATTATTCTTGGTTAACTTGTCCTTGATGAAGCCCTACCAGGCCTCTTACACTCTCCTCGCCACTGATTTTGGATCACTTGTTGTTCCCTTGCCCCTGGGTTTGTTAACATCCACTTCCTTTCCCCATCTCCCCCTCTCTCATGTCTCCCTGGAACCATCGGTCCCATTGTTTTCTCCTCCCGATTGTTTATCCCACATACCTTATCTAGATAGACTGGCAGAGATAATAATAACAAGACAGAGCAAAACAAAGCAATAAAGGAAAACAAAAAAGCAACAACAAAAACTCAATGACAAAAAGAAAGAAAATAAAATAGTTTGTTCTATTAATCTGGCATTCCATGATGCTCACCTTCCCGACACAATCGCTGAAAACAAAGAGGGTACATAAGCAAATGTGGTGAAGAAAGCTGATGGTGCCCAGCTATAAAAAGATACAGCATCTGGGGTCATAAAGGCTTGAAGATAAACAAGCAGCCATCTAGCTGAGAAGCAACAGAGTCTACATCGTAGAAGCACACCAGCCTGTGTGATCACGAGGTGTCAATAGGATCAGGTCATCAAAGAACAAAAAGTCATATCATTGTGAATGAGGGGGATTGCTGAGTGGGGACCCAAAGCCCATCTGTAGGTAACTGGACATTCCCTTATAGAAGGGTCACGAGGAGAAGACAAACCAGTCAGGGTGCAGTGTAGTAATAATGAAACATACATCTTTCCTCTAGTTCTTGAATGCTTCCTCCTCCCCCCCCTCCCCAACTATCATGATCCCAATTCTACCTTACAAATCTGGCTAGACCAGAGGATGTACACTGGTACAGATAGGAACTGGAAACACAGGGAATCCAGGACAGATGAACTCCTTGGGACCAGTGGTGAGACTGGCAATACCAGGAGGCTGGAGGGAAGGGGGGCTAGAAAGGGGGAACCGATCACAGGGATCTACATAGAATCCCCTCCCTGCGGGATGGACAGCAGAAAAGTGGGTGAAGGGAGATGTTGGACAGTGTAAGACATGACAAAATAATAATAATTTATAAATTATCAAGAGTTCAAGAGGGAGTGGGGGCCAGGGAGGGAGGGGGGAAAATGAGGAGCAGATACCAATGGCTCAAGTAGAAAGAAAATGTTTTGAGAATGATGATGGCAACAAATGTACAAATATGCTGACACAATGGATGGATGTATGGATTGTGATGAGTTGTATGAGTACCCAAGAAAATGATTAAAATACAATTCAGAGTAGCGTCTTATTTAAAGAATACATGCTAGTTGCCCATATCACTCTTATTCACATTCTTTGTAGAGCATAAGGTGCTTTGATGATGTAGTGAGCTTCTAAGTCCGAGGTCAGCAATTTGCCAGCCTTCTGTGGGAGAAGGAGGAATCTTTGTGCTCCCTGAAAATTTATGGTCTCAGAAAGCCAAATAGGCCCTTCCAACTCAGTACTATAGGGTTTATATTAGTTCGAATCTACTCAGTAGCCTCTGGTTTTAGAGCACATTTATATATAGTGCTAAATCCTGCAAGGACCCATCCACAGCAGAACCAAACGGTGTCTAGCATGGTTTCATCCTTACAATTCTGATTATGTTGGAGCTCATTGTGGTAGCCACTGTGTCAATCTGTCTTGCTGAGTTTTTTCCTCTTCTCTTTTGCCCCTCAATTTAACCAAGCCCAGTGCCTTTCTCCAGGAATTCATCCTACCTGATGATTTGTCTAATCTGTGTGAGATTAAATCTTCCCATCCTTCTGACTCTACTTTCCCCCAGGAAAGTATTTTTTTTCCCTTTTTTGAAGTGCATGCTGTATTCTGTACTGTTCACCAAAGGAATCAATTGTTGTTTGATGATCCTATTCATGGTCTAGTTTTCACATATAAAGCCATTGAAAATATCAGGAATCAGGAAACCTTTGTCCTCAAAATTCCCAAAATTTGTTTTTTAAGATTTTTTTTTAACAATTTAAAGAAGGCTTTTTGGAAAAGTTTCCCAGTGCAATGGAATTTCAATACTGACTGCTGCATCCAGGGTGTTGATTGCAGATCCAAGTAAAATAAAATATTTGTCAATTTCAGTTTTCCCCCCCACTATTTTTAAGGTGACCTTTAGTCCAGTTGTGGAGACTATTTTCTTTACATTGAAGTTTAATTTACACAGGTTCCAGTCATCTTCGATGTTCCTCAGGAAGTATTTCAAGTCCTGTTCATTTTCAGCAATCAAGTTGCAACATCTGTAGAGTTGGGCATGAGTAAGGTGTCCACCAAACTCGATGACATATTTTTATTGTCCACCTTCTGAAATTAAACATATAGGGTGAATGACGAAAGCACACATCTTTCTTTATTTTAAGCCACACATTATTCTCACGTTCTATTGGAAAGACTGCCTCTTGGCCTGTGAACAAGTTCCACATGGGCACAACTAAGTGTTCCAGATTCTCATCCTTCCAAATGTCCATCATTATTTTTTATGATTCACACAGTCAACAATCTTAATCACAGGTAAGCATATTTCTAATGTAATTTATTTTTGGTAAAAACCCATATGATATCAGAAATTATATATATATATCTTGTTTCACATTACTTTCTGCATCAAACTTGCATTTCTGATAGTTTCCTGTCCAATGTACTACTGGAGTAGTTTTTTGATATATTATTTTTTAAATTATAATCAGCAAACTTTTACTTACATGTGAGCTTGATGCTGTTGTGTGGTGGTGGCAAGTCAGTTACTACTCATAGTGACCCTATGTAAACCGGAACCAAGCACGGCCTGGCCCTGTACATATTCACTATTGTTCTTATGCCGGAGCTCATCCATCTGCCCCTATGTCAACCCATACTGCTGAAGAGCTTCCTCTTTTTCACTGTTCACTCCTTTACCAACTATGATGCTTCTCCGAAGACTGGCCTCTTCTGACAACATGTTTAAAGTATGTAAGTATTGCCATCTTTGCCAATAACAAGCATGCTGGCTTTCTTCCAAGACAGATTTGTTTGTTCTTTTGGCAGTTCATGGTACTTTCAATATGACTTACCAACTCCATTATTCAAATATATAGGTTCTTCAGTTCTTTAATATCCAACTTTCACAAGTATATGAGGCAATTGAAAATGCTATGACTTGAGTCAGGCACACCTTAGTCCTCAACGTAACATCCTTGCTTTTCAACATTTTCAAGAGATCTTGTCCAGCAGATTTCCCCAATGAAACACATCCTTTGGTCTCTTGACTCCTGCTTTCAAGCACTGATTGTAGATCCAAGTAAGACTCCAATATTTTCTCTGTTTATTGTGATGTTATCTACTGGTGCAAATGTGAGGATTGGTTCTGTATATTGAGTTGTAATCAGACTGAAGGCTGCAAGTCTTGACCTTCATCCTCAAGTGTCTGAAGTCCTCCTCACTTTCAGTAAGTGATATTGTGTCATCTGCTTGACGCAGGTTATTGATAAGCCTTCCTCCAATCCTGAAGTTGCACTCTTCTACATATGGTTGCAGAAAAGGACACGGAACAAGGGACATCACTGCTGATTTCATATGGCTCTTAGCTGAAGACAGGGAATACAAGAAAAAGGTTTACTGATGTTTTATGGACTATGCTAAGGCATTAGCCTCTGTGGAATATACAAACTTTAAATCACCTTGTGAATAATGGGAATCCCAGCAAACTACATATGCTCATGTAGAACTTGTGCATGGATCAATAGGCGATAGTGTGCACAGGACAAGGACATACTGCATGGTTTAAAATTAGGAAAGGTATGTTTTAGGGTTACATCCTCTCACATTACTTATTCACTCATAATCCTATTGTTTGATCATTTTACAATATTGTTGGAAGATTTTTCTCTGGGACAGGCACAATATGAATCTCCTCCAGTTTGTTCACTAGTTAGTTGTCTTACACATTTCTCGGCAGAGAAGTGAGCATTTTCAGTATTTGTTTCAGGAGTTAGTATATGAACAAGAACCAGTGGTGCTGATGGAAGGAGTTCAAGCTGCACTGAGAGCATTAGCAAAAAAGAGGGCTCTAGGAAGCACTTGAAGCGGCTACTCATCTATGCCATGACATTTGGAAGTCAGCTACTTGGCCAATTAGCAAGAAGAGATCTATATTTGTACGCACAGCAAAGACTTGTGACCTCACAGAATAATCGTTATTGAACAATGTCATTGATACCACTTGCAAGTAAATTTTTTCTAAAGATCATCCAACAATGGTTGCAGCAGTACATTGACAGGAAGCTACTAGAGATTCAGGCCGGATTCAGAAGAGGACATGGAACAAAGGATATCATTGCTGATGTCAGGTGGATCTTGGCTGAAAGTAGAGAATACCAGAAAAAGATTCACTTGTGTTTCATTGACTATGCCAAACCATTCCACTGTATAGAACATAACAAACTATGAATAACCTTGACAGGAATAGGAATTTGATATAATTAAAGTTTATTGTGCCAACCTGGCCGATAAACACATGTGGAGTTAATTGAAGGGCAGAGAGATAAATGGCTCAGTGAGCCCCGCCTTTCTAATTCTTGGGTCTCTTGCTTTCTGATGGTCAGACTAAGGTGCAGGTGCCTTAGCTAGGTGCCTGCTTCAGCTAGCATGGATCACTTCCTGCAAGACATCCTGAGGAGAAGCCACATGGACCTACCCCCCGATGCAGCCCTGGGTGGTGGAACAGCTATGTGGAGATCCTTGCCATCTCTGAGATGCTTACACATTCACTGATCTGGCTTTCCTCCTGCAGTCGGTATCACAGTGTGCATTTTGTGAGATGTAGGAGGACTTTGTGGATTGGTATCGGGCATATGCACTAATGTTGGACTTGTGGGCTTGGGCAGCATTGGGTTGAAATGTTTTCTTGATGTGCACTTACCCTTTATATAAAACTCTCTCTTATATATATGAGCTTCTGTGGACTTGTTGCTCTAATGTACCCAGACTAACAGAATTCCAGAACACTTCATGGTGCTCATGCAGAACTTGCACATGAATCAAAAGATGCTTTGGTGTCCAAAACAAGGGCATACACCATGGTTTAATATCAAGAAAGATGTATCTCAGGGTTGTATCCCCTCACCATACTTGTTAACCTTTTATGCTGAGCAAATAACTGAGAAATTGGGTTCTATGAGGAAGAATTTGGCATCAGGATTGAAGGACAGTTTATTAACAACCAGTAATACACAGATGAGACAACCTTGCATGCTAAAAGTGAGGAGGACTTGAGGCACTTGCAAATTAAGATAAAGGATTGTAACCTTTAGTATGGATTACAACTCAGTATAAAGATGATCAAAATCCTCAATACTGCACTCATAGTACACCAAGATAAATGAAGAAAATGTTGAAATTATCAAGGATTTTGTCTTGGATGGATCCATAATTTATGCTCATAGAAGCAGCAATCAAGAGATCAATAGACACATTGCATTAGGTAAACCTGTTGCTCAAGATCTCTTTAGATTAGAATATTGACAAGCAAGGAGGTTACTTGTCTAAGGTAAACCTGGCCAATACAATGTATTTTCAATTGCCTACTATGCATGTGAAGATTGAACATTGAATAAGGAAGACCAAAGAAGAATTCATGTCTTTGAACTGTGGTTTTGGAGAAGAATATTGAAAGTATCATGGAATTCTAAAAAGACAAACCAAACTGTCTTAGAAGAAATACAGTCAGAATGCTCCTTACAAGGTAGGACAGTGAGACTGCATCTTATATACTTTGGACATGTTGTCAGGAGAGATCAGTCCCTAGAGAAGGAGTAGTGACTGGGACTTAAAATATTGTGAGTGGTCATGTAGTATGTAATTATTGCGATCTCCCAATCCAGAGCATACTAAATCCAAACTGGCTGCCATCTTGTTGATTCCAGCTTATAGCTGCGACCATATAGGATAGAGAAAAACTGTCCCTGTGAGTTTCTGAGACCCCACCTCTTTATAAGAGTAGAATGCCTCATCTTTCTCCTGCATAGAAGATGATAGTTTCAAAACCACTGGATTCTGGTTAGCAATCCAATGCACAGAGGATAAACAAAGACACATGGAAACAAGTAGTCCAAAGAATTAATGGACCACATTATGCCCAGTATCTGTGACCCTGAGACCTAAAAGACTAGAAAGTGTCTGATTGCCATTGCTGATTTCTCTGAAAAGCTCACAGAAGGACCTGGGTAGAGTAGGAAAAACTTATGGAAACAAATTCAAAATACTTTTTTAAAAACCTAAAACTAAAAACAGACACTGGTGGAATCTCAGGACTGTGGCCCTTGGATATCCTTCAGTCTCAGAAATGAACTTATCTGCTGTGGCCCAACTTTCAGCCAAACAACAGAAAGACCTAGTAGGTGAATAACCACATCAGAGATGCTCATCCTCCTTAGGACAGTCAACAACATGAGACTGAAAATGCAGCATTTGATCAAGGACAAAGCTCAAAAGACAGGAAGAGAACTGAAAGAGAAAAATAGAAGAGGTAAACACAGGAAGGAAGTGGGAAGAATACTATTACATCGTAGGGATGGCAACCAATGTCACAAAAAAATATGTATAAACATTTACTAGAATACCAATATACTTTCTATATTTTCACCCATATAATAGTCAAACTTTTTAAAAGTAAACGATAAATAAATGAAAAAATATATACTAAGATTAATGATAATTTTAGATTCTAGCAACATGATTTCACAGAATATATAATTACCCCAGGTTTCTATTCATTTGAAATTCTCCCCTTGATTACTGACCTTGAGCAAATAATTCCAAATTTCATGTTTTTATATTTTAAGAGTTTCCATTATAAATAAGAAAATTTGATCGGGTGATATGCAGATAAATTACTTTTATAATTAATAACTTTATGTTATAACATTGTAACATGTCCATTAATATATGTTAATAATTTGTCATTGCAAAAACACATGCATATAGATATAGAATTAGATGAAACAATCAAAACTGAGGATCCTTAGGGTTGCAGTGGCTACATGTTAGGACGTTAACGTCAAGGTCAGCAGTTTTAAAACACCAGCTTTTCCAGAGGGAGAAAGACAAGGCTTTCTACTTCCTTAAAGAGTCATGGTCTCAGAAACTCACAGGGGCAGGGATATCCTATTCTATAGGGTTGCTAGGAGTCACAGTCGACTCAATGGCAGTTTCATTTTTATTTTTACCGATTCACTGAGTGTAAATCTCATTTTATTTTTTCTTTGTGATGCCTCATAGTGACAATCCATCTGCTGATGAATACTTCTGGTGGGAATATTGTTAGAGGTCACCAGTCAATGTAAACTATGTAGAGTTGTATGTTTTATAAGATGCTAATCTAAGTTAAGGCAAGATGCATTATAAGTGTTGAGTGATAAAATCAGAATAAGATGCAGAATATACATTATAAGCATTTTATGCAGACAGAATAGTATACCTAGAAGAAAATGCATCAATATGTTAACATTCCTTTTCAATCTTTATTTTCTTTAAATTTTCTTAAATTTTAATTTTCATGAATGGATGTATTTTATTCCTATGACAGCATTAAACTTTAAAATATAAAATAACTCAGTACAAATAGGTACTTTTATACCACTCTTAGTTAACTACTTGGTCTTTGAGTTACAAATCAACTCAGGAGTTCTCTAGAAAGGGTGTCTCTGACATCCTAGTATAAGATGTAGGGTATCACAAAGACAAAAAGTATCATGCTCTGTGTTACGTAACTAGTAAAGGAGCAGATAACTTTCTGTTCAAAGCCAAACTTGAATCTGTTTGTCCTTACATGTGTATTCTTGGGAACATGCCAACCAATCTCCCAATCTTCCAAAGAAATTAGTCCCCTAGGATGACCAGATGTTGCCTTTTCATCAATGCCTCATATATGAGAGGCACTGAAATGATTAGAGCGATAGGCTAGGGTCACTCTGCTCTACTCACATTCATAATAGCTCCCAGGCATTCTTTAGAAGTATAATTTACTGGTGGACTTCACATTCGACTAGCAACTGAGTAATAGTTGAAATTTAATTTATGCTATTTCAGGAAAAATGCTTGTACAAAATGCAGAATTAATGCATTTGAAAGGAACATATTATTCTATCATGGAACATTTGATCTCCTTAATTGCTTTATATATTTTATTTGGAAGAAATATTTAACCTCAATCAAAATTTAGATAGCTCATTTAAGAAGAAAATGTGTGTCCTTTACTTTGGCTCATGGTAAGTCTCATTCTCAAAATTGGAGGATGTAGGGTTGGATCAAAGAGAGTCGGCCGACTCAGGGGTGAAGTGCTCAACTGTTAGCCAAAAGATCAGGAGCTTGAGCTCACCAGCTGCTCCACTGGAAAAAAATCCTCAGGAGTCCGTATAGGTCTGAGTCAACTGATAGCAGTACATTTTCACTAGGTTTAGGCTAGAGCTGATAATACTGAGACACTGTGAAAAGATGTGTATATGAGTTTTCTTTCTTTCTCACCATATGTATATGTATGTGTATGTATGTGTGTATAACTCTTAACCTTGCTCTTGGCAGAGGCAGATTTTGTGCAGACAGATATATAGAGTTGATGGACTCAAGAGTATATCAAAAATGTTCATATTTTGTATAATAAATAAATAAATAAAATTGACAAGGATTTGATTTTGAATTTAAAAATTAAGAAATCAAAATTCATCATTGAAATACATAGTCTGTGGTCTAGTATTTTAATAAAGACCCGAAAGGTTGATGTATCTAATATGTCAGTTGATCCCCACTCATCGCAGCCCTATGAGACCAGAAAAAACTGACCCTGTGGGCCTCCGAGACTGCAGGAACAGAAAATCTAGTCTTTCTGCCCAAGAATGACTCGTGGTTTCAAACTGCTGATCTTGTAATTAGGAGTCCAATGCAAAACTACAACAGATATTAACTAGCATAGGACACAATGGGAAGGAAAGGTGCATTACAAATGAGTTTCTGGCATTGCTTACTGTGCACCATACTTTTTCTCATGATTTTGAACCTAATGATAACAAAGAAAACGAATCATGAGCTCTCTTTGTAATAATGCATCCATAGTAGTATCATTTAGCCAACAGTGACTGCGTGTTTGAATAATTTGCTTAAACTAGAATACCTGGTCTTTACTTAAAAATATGTATGGAAGTATAGCTTATGGTAAGATATATCCTGGGGATTAAAGGTGTTAATAAAGTGAAGCATTAGTGATACTGGTAGTTTCATTCTAATAGTATAATAGTTGCTCCTTTTTATTTGACAATTATAACAAACAAATAATTTTCTTATTCAATACTATTTAATACCCATTTAAAAAAGACAATAAAATTAGATTAGGTTTAACAATTTACAGAAATTTTAAAATCAATTTCTAGAAAACTCCAAACAAAACCTGCCTTAAGTTACTAATGTTAAATATCAACTTTCTTCTATAATTCAGGGAAGTTACAAACTATGGATAGAAGGAACAACACTATGGTGTCTGACTTCATCCTTTTGGGACTGACAGACTCTAAAGAGCTCCGGCTGGTCCTCTTTCATCTATTTCTCCTGATCTACCTGGTTACTGTGCTGGGAAACACAGGGATGATCCTCATCATCCGCCTGGACCTCCAGTTGCACACACCCATGTATTTCTTCCTCAGTCACCTGTCATTCATTGATCTCAGCTACTCATCAGTCATTACCCCTAAAACCTTAGAAAACCTAATAGCTTCCACCAAACATATTTCATTTAGAGGCTGTTTAGCCCAGATGTACTTTTTTGTCTTCTTAGGTGCCACGGAATGTCTTCTTCTCTCTTCAATGGCCTATGATCGCTATGTAGCTATCTGCAAGCCTCTACAATACCCAGTCATTATGTCCCCATCCCTCTGCTGCTCCCTTATCATTGTCACTTATTTGATTGGCTTTAGTGAGTCCCTTGTTAATGTGATGTACATGAACACCTTGCATTTCTGTGACTCCAATGTAGTGCATCACTTTTTCTGTGACACCACCCCAATTTTAGCTCTGTCCTGCACAGACCCACATGATGTTGAGACCATGATATTCATTCTTGGTGGCTCCACCTTAGTGGCTTCTCTTATCACAATCTCTGTTTCCTATGCATCCATTCTCTCTACTATCCTGAAAATCAATTCCACATCGGGGAAGCAAAAAGCCTTTTCTACCTGTGCCTCCCACCTGCTGGGGGTCACCATCTTCTATGGTACCATGATTTTCACTTATTTAAAACCAAGGAGTTCCTACTCCTTGGGAAAGGACCAAGTGGCCTCTGTTTTTTATACTATTGTGATCCCCATGCTGAACCCACTCATTTATAGTCTTAGGAACAAAGAAGTGAAAAAGGCTGTCATTAGACTTCTGCAGAAGAGGGAGAGCACCAGTTAATATGACAGTGGTGTAAGGGTTTAATCTCACAGCTTCTTTTTCTTTTACTAGGTATTTCTTAGATCCTTCTCTCTTAAAACCATGTACTCTTTAATTATTGTGTTTTTACTGAGAACAGTGACTATATTATCAGTCTAATTATACACAATTTCACTTGTCAGTTCTTTAATAAAAGTGTTTTATTATAAATTAGGTGGGATCTTATATTTCAGATATTCAATGTTATATTCAACAGTGTATACTACAAATCAAACCCCTCATTTAAATGTGTTATACAGTTAACTATATAACAGGGTTTACCAGCAATTGTCTTATAATTTGACATTCCAGGTTTACATTCTGAGTTAGTCATTACTTAATCTACACAACTATACTAAGTCATTTATTCTTTCAGCACCCATTCTTTAGCCTGTGAGCAGTATATCTTATTTCCTTGTCCCTAAATTAACAGTGACACCCAAACCTCACCAAAATACAGTACTAGTAAATGTTGCTCATTATCATGGGGATCTGTACAACTTTGAAATACTTAAGAAGTTCTCAGGGAGTAACAGTGAAATCAGTCACCTGCCAACCTGTGTTCAGTGATTTGAATCTACCAATTGTTCCTAGATAGAAAGACGTAGGATCTACTTCTCCATAGATTTATGGAAATTGTATGAGATCATTCTACCTTGTCCTAGAGTGTAACTCTTACTTGGAAATTATTTGAAGTCATAGATTAGGGTGGAAATATTTCTAATAGATAATGTCCTTTGTAATGAATAATATTCACTTATGTTTTGTAAATTATTTGAGGGTAAATTAGTCCATACCCACGCAACATATTTAAATATTAAATATAAGAAATAATAAGGAAAACACTACCATTCACATTTTAGATGCACAATTAAGCAAATTATATATGTTAACATAAAATGGAACATGGAAAACATTGAAAAAACTGTTAAAGAAAGTAGTAATGTCCCAAAATTCTAGAAATATGTTCATATCTTCTGATCTCATATGTATGTACATATGTTATGTATAATATAATATGCATATCCCCTTACATCTTTGTTTCCTTTAGGCAGTATATTTTTGAAAATCCCTTCCTTTGTCAATAAATCCTCTGAAATGAATATGATTTTTGTGTACATAGACAACATCAGACCTCTCATTTTGTATCACTTTGGACCTGGAATATTGAAAATTCACCAGGTTAACCAACTTCCTGAGGAAATACAATCTTGATGTCTATTTGTAAAATGATGGAAAAGCCAGCATTTCTGTCAACATGTCCCCCAAAATGTAATGTCTGTTTATTTCAAATTCTCATTTTCCTCACTCTGAACGCTATAGGCCCATTATGTTGTATAAAAATAAATTATGAATTTGAATGTTCACTGGTTGTTTTCAAACTGTCAGCTGGTAAAAACTATAAAACTAAAAAGTCATGATGAATTCAGAGTTAAAATATCCCATAAAAAGTGGTCAGGTACATTTCTAAATGTATTATTTTCCCTTTAAAATGTTTCCTTATATGTTCCAGTACTTCAATTTTAATTTCATTTGCTATTGTAATAGTATACAACAAATTTATTTCTAAGTAACAGATTTAAAAAATGTTTACACGGCGACTACGTATTTC
>NW_022103958.1:638099-660608 GCF_000313985.2 Echinops telfairi | reverse complement strand
CTTGTGCATTAGTGAGAGCATATGGGGCTATTTTTAAAATAGCCACCAAATCATTATACTTTACAGGTATCCCTGACTCTTTGGCTATGTTCCAGCCAACATGGGCACTATGGTGCCTGCTTTTCTGGTGTATCCAATCAATAGCTTCCCCTCTAAATACTCCATTCTAACTTAAGTTACAGCACGTGTTTCTTGATTCTGTGTTGGAGAAAGAAGTTACTAGGCTACATGAAAAACAGAACAGCATATGAGGTTTGGAGACACGATGTCCTTCATAGGTTCTCCCAAATACAATCTTACCCATCGTCCAGTGCTCCTTGTGTATTGACCAATTCACACAGTTAGAACCACAGGATATTAGCCAACTACTTGTACAAAGGGTAAAGGGTAAAGGGCTCATGGGAAATGACAAAGCCTTTAATTTGATCTGATGGTAACTTTCTCCAAAATCCGTTTCAAATCCCATAGTATCAATGGAAGTATGCATGTCCACTGCTGATCTCAAGGATAGCATGCTTTAGCCAGTCATCCATGTACCAAGTATCTGATGGCATTAGGCCCTAGGGTTGCTTCACAAGTAGAGCTCTCATCTATGCTTGGGTTCATCCTGACTTGTAGTCCTTTCAGTATTTTATCCAGAATTTATCATTTTTTCATTCTTGAGAGTTTGCTGTTGTTCTTTGCTCCAGTCCTGGGAAATACCCTTTTATTGATCTATAACTAGAGTGGCCTCAAGGATTGGGCCAAGTAGAGTACAAATACCCTCTCATACACCAAAAGACCACAAAGGATACAGGTATTTTAGCATCCTACAGGTGTAGTACGCTTGTGTTTTATCAACTGTTGTTTCAGGCAATACAACTATCACCTAACAAGACGACCCAAGGAATGTTTACCACCATTCCAAGCTCTGGCATTCTTTAAGGGTTTATGGTTATCATTTGACCTATACATTCATGATCAGGACATCTTGACAATCTTTAGCAGATAAACATCGTTAAAATTTAGAATAATGTCATCAATTTAAGGAAAACTGTGGACAACAGCAAGAAAACAAAAGCAACAGGTCCATACCATCCATGCTATGGCTACTAACACAACAGTGCTAATATATCTCCATACTGATTCCAGGGAGACAGAGCTAGAGGGATGCTAAAGAAAACATTGTGGTGGTGTTATGTGCCTTCCCATTGATTTTGACTTGGGTAGAGACCCAAGTAAAATAAACAATGCCTAGTGCTGCCCCATTTCCCATTCATTCTGAAGTTTAAAGTCAGTGTTGCAGCATTGTCATTAATGTCAATCCATCTCATTAAGTTCTTCCTCTTCTTCTTATTTACTAAGCATGTTTTCTTTCTTCAGAGACTGGACCCTCCACAATCTACAAGGTCCAGAGTTGAAAACCCCCAGCTGCTCTGGGGAAGATGGACAGGGCTTGCTTTCCCATGGACAGTTACAGTCTTCGAAATCCACAAGGGTTGTTCTACTTTGTCTTATAAGGTCTCTATGAGTTGACATTGACTTTGTGGCTGTGAGATTCCTTTTGTTTTGTTTGTGGGGCACAGGACAGCTTCGTCCCTTCTGACAATGTGTCCAAAATATGAGTCACTGAGTCTCACTGTCCTCACTTCTGGGGAATATCCTGGCAGTATTTCTTTCAAGGCAGATTTGTTTGTTCTGTTGGTAAACCATTGCATTTTTAATATTCTATACTAACACCATAATTCAGATGCATTAACTGTACTCTGATCTTCCTTATTCATCATTCATCTCCCCAAGTGTATGAAGTGATTGAAACTCACATGGCCTGGGTCAGTAGCACCTTTGTACTCAATATGACATCTTTGTACTTTAATAATCTGAAGAAGCCTTTTCCAGCATGTTTTCAGTGCAGTTAGTGGTTTGATTTTTTGACTGTTGTTTCCTTTGGAATTGACCCAAGTAAAACGAAATCGTTGACAATTTTAACATTTCCCCCATATATCACAATAGTAAGGAGCCCTTGCAGGATATTTGATTATACTTTGAGCTGATAATCACAAGGTCAGTGGTTCAAAACCCGCAGCTTTCTGCACCCATAAAGATATACAACATCAGAATTCCTAGAGAGCAGTTCCACCCTGCCCTATTAGGTCACTAAATTTCCGAGTCAACTTGATGGCAGCAGGTTTAGTGTGATTTTATCACAATATTGTTTATCAGTCCTGTTCTAAGGCTTTACCTTGGGGTTTGTTTGTTTTATTTTGAGTTTTATCTTCATGAGTAAGAGCTTGCAATCTGTTCTGGTTTCAGCAAGGAAGATTATATCTTCTGCTATCCCAGCTTGCTAACAAGTGTTTCTTCAGTTCTGATCCCAAATTGTTCCTAGAGTGCAGCTTTTCAGATTATTTGCTCTACAAACTGAATAAGTATGATCAAATGATATAGCCTGGACACATGTTTACTGAGTTTAAATCATGAAATTTTCCATTTTCATCTTCAAAGGACTATCTCCTAGTGTGTATGAAGGTTAAATATGAAAATTGTGATGCTTAGATTTATTGTGCCAATTAAGCCTCCTGAGGAACATATGGCCAGAGTTTAATCAGGTCACATCCTATTGGAAGGTGACTGAGATACTGAGATAAATACTCTCAGAGGCAGGCATCCTGTCTCTCTTCCTCCTTAGTGATCAGTCCAACTCAGTGTTCTGTTGCTTGAGGTATTTCTTTGACTCAGCGATGTGCTGCACTACCTGTGGGCCAAGCCAACCAGTGGATCATGTTGCTAGAGCTTGAGGCTCCTTCAAGACCTGCTTAACAAGGCTGCTTATGTTTACTTTGCTTGTGCTTGAGGCTGTTGGATCATGTCGCCATGCATACTTCAGTAATAGCCTCTATTAAGAGTTGCTTCAATAAGCTCTTGAGCTACTGACTGTAGTTGCCTCACCTTAGAACAGTCTCTGCCTGTCTTGTCTGAAGGAAGACTGCACTCCTCTTAGGTGACCTTGGGCCAGCAGCCAGTATGAGTTGGAGGGCCTTCAGTATATTATCTGTTCCAAGTAAGTGAGTTGAACTGAGCCCTTTGTACTGCTGTGTGGACTAATTATTGGTTATATACCTTCTTGCTGTATAAACTTCTCCTTTTATAGATATATAATCATAAGTGTCCTGGTTTTGTTTCTCTAGAAAACCCTTCCTAACGCAAAAAAAAAAAAAATTAATTTGGTGGTGGGGGGGATTGTAATACTTTATTTTAT
The DNA here is from genome assembly GCF_000313985.2 of Echinops telfairi. Classification (NCBI taxonomy): domain Eukaryota; kingdom Metazoa; phylum Chordata; class Mammalia; order Afrosoricida; family Tenrecidae; genus Echinops; species Echinops telfairi. The sequence continues at coordinate 657,370 of NW_022103958.1, read as the reverse complement.
CCACTGTTTGTTAAGGTATACACAGTCTAATGTTCTTCCACATTTAAAGGCAAGTTTCAGATTCTCCTCTTTTTTCATCCACTTTTTTCTTTTCATGTTCCTGTTGTTGTTTAATAATCTTTTGCTTTCTCTATTTATGACATATTAATATCATCCCACAACTCATCTTGACTCCAGTCATTTTTGTTCACTGTGTCAAGTGTGTTCTTGAGATGGTCTCTAAATTCAGGTGAAGTGTACTCCAGTTCAAATTTTCGGTCTTGGGGGCATGTTTTAATTTTCTGCAGGTTTTACATGAACTTGTATAAATATGCAATTGATGACCTATATCCCACAGCCTGTCCCTAGTTTTGTATTGGCTAATGATATTGAGTTTCTCCATCATAACTTTTCATTATTTCTTATGAATTTCAATTAGCAAGGTAACTGTGTTATAGATTTCCTTAATGCCTTTGTTGTTGAAAAAAGTTATTTGCAATGAATGAGTGGTTGATATTACAAAATCCTATCATTACATCTCTGGTGGCATTTCTATCATCAAGACAATATTTTCCAACTACTGATCCTTCTATTTTCAACTTTCTCATTTCAATCACTAAGAATCATCAATGCTTTTTGAATGCTTGTTTAATAAATTTCAGATTGCAGAAGTTGTGAAAGTATTCTATTTTTGCTTTATTTTTTTACTGTAACTTTTGATGTGTAGATGTCTTATTGTAAATCTATGATTGTTTTCCTATAAGTGACAGCATTGTATCTCAAGATAAATTTCAATTTGTTTGTTTTAATGAAAAATCGGGTGCCATTTCTTGAATTTGTCATTCTTGGCAATGCAATTCATGTGATTTTCCAATTCAAAATAGCCAACATCAGTCCATTTCAGCTCCAAAATTTCATTTCATCTGTGATATCTTTGATGTTTCTAAATTCCATGAAATGACTACTAATGAGTACTTAAAATTGCTTGATTTCATTTTTGGTAACTATTTTGACTAATTATTAATGGGTTTTAGAATTGTTTCTTCTTTGTTTGGGTGTGCCTCAACAAAAAATGAAGGTCACAAAAGCTTGGCTCAATAATTGTCCTTAAAGTTGGCTCTGCTTTGGGAAGGCATCTCTTTTGAGACATATTTATTTTGAGTGCCTTCATACCTGATGGAATTGTCTTCTAGTATTATATTGGAAAACGTTCCAATGCTATAATAAGGTATTTAGTGGCTCAAAAAAAAAAACAACTTGATATACTTCTTCCCTCTCACTAGACTATCTCAGTCTGGAAGTTATGCTGAGACCTGTCAAACAAGGCTGAGCTTGCTAGTATTGTAAATGTACCAATAAAATCTCCACAATCAAAGCAATATAAAAGGCACCACAGTATGGCAAACCTGGCAGACAAGTGGTGGAAACAAGAGTAATGTATTCATCAGGTCTAATAGGGGCTCAAGCCTATTCTCAGAAATTCTAGGGGAGACTTTAAGTTTGAGACAGTTTTCACAACTTGTACCTGCATTTGGAAATTTTTCATAGAGCCCTTATCCCTAGAATGTATTCTGCCAAGTGAAATGCCTTGAAATGGCTCTGATTTTCCAAAGATAAGGATGTATTCAAAGATAAAAGTGTGAGACAACTTGTAAGATAGCTGCCTTTATTTCTGAAACAATCAATATACTGTTTATCCTCTGCCCTGATAAAATTTTAGTTCATCTTCATTGATTGTAGCTGTATGTACCACTATGGAACTGCTCCATGACCCATGGGGACCTAGAGAGGGTTGGAAGGGAAAGTAAAAGAAGTGGTCAGGTGGCCCCCCTGCAGACCACATGTGCTTGAGTTTCCCCTTTCTGATCCCTGCCTCCTTTTGCTCACTCTCTCATCATTATGCCTAATTTCACTGCCCTTAAAACCTAAGGAAGATGGAGAGGCTGAGTCAACTCCAGGACAATTTAGGGTTTCAGCTTATAGAATGGGATGTAATGACACTACTAGTAGATGCAGTAGGAGATAATTATAACAAAACCTTGGAAAAAATGTGACAAAAGGAAAATCCTAAAGGTTTTTGAAGAGAATTATGTAATGTCATAAAAAAAATTGAGCCAGATAATATCTGATTACCTCAGATTTCTCAGCAATATTATCTATAAACCACAGAGGGGAAACTCTATTTTTTATTTCAGAGCACAGTTTAGCTCTTCGAGGTGTCACCCTCGCATGGGTGGGGCATGTGGATAGATTTTGTCTCATTGGTGTAACGGCCCTACTCTTTCTGGCACCAGCATGCTCTCCTCAAAACACACCCAGACACAGACACAGACACAGACACACACACACACACACACACACACATGCAGCTCCCTACACTGACCATGTAGGGAGAACTTCCTCTCAAATGATCATAGAGGAGACCTTCGCTCTACTTCTGCTAGGATGGGGGCTGCTGAGTTAGGCACTGGGTGATATGAAGGCCTAATGAAGGCCACCACTGTCTTGGCAAACCCTCCCCTTGCAATGCCTCTGGCTTACTACCTTGGATGTGGATCCTGGGTTTAGTTTCATGTCACTCCTGACAGTGATAGGGATGCTGTCTTCACCCTGCCCACTTCTCATAGTAATAGCACATTGCATATAAAGTTTTAAAAGGACAAACACATGTCCTCTAAAAGATTACCTATTTACTGGTTTAACCTTTTAAATTGTTTCTGGTGTGAAGGTTTGAAGAATATATCATTTGAATGATCAAATATGTTGTAAAAGTAAATTTATTATATTTTCTTATTATTCCATCAATATGTATGAAGACTACTGTTATAACCCTGCTTTCAATTGTTGGCATTATTAATTGTGTTGTTTTTATTTTGATTTCCAGAAAGATGTAGAGAATATAGATATGATATTATACATATGTATATTCCTATGAGAAAAGAAGAATATGAACAAATTTATAGAATTATTGGGACATTACTACTTTTTAAATCAGTTTTTTCAATGTTTTCCATGTTGCATTCCATATTAACAGATATTGTTTGCTTAGTTGTACACCTAAAGTGTGAGTGATGAATTTTCCTTAATATACTTTATATTTAATATTTTAAAATTTTGTGTAGGTCTTAACTAATTTACCCTAAAATATTTTAGAAAATATTTAGAAAACATCAGTGAATATTCTTCTTTGCAAAGGACACTGCCTGTTACAAATACTTGCACCCTAACCTCTGCCTTCAAGATATTATGAAGTAGGAGTGACACTACAGGACAAGGTATAGTGATCTCATAGAGTTTCCATGAATGTATAGAGAAGTAGATCCTACATCTTTCTATCTAGGAGCAGCTGGTAGATTCAAATCACTGAACATTTGGTTGGCAGCTAACTGATTTATTGGTTACTCCCCCAGAGCTTCTTAAAGATTTTAAAGTTTTACAGATCCTACTGATAATGAGCACCATTTACTAGAACTACATTAAGGACAGTATTTTGGTGAGGATTAGGTATCACTATTAATTTATGGACAAGGAAATAATATGTACTGCTCACAGGCTAAAGTATGGATGCTGAAAGAATAAATAACTTATTAGAGTTGTGTAGATTAACTAATGACTGACTCAGAATGTAAACCTGGAATGTCAAATTGTAAGACAATTGGTGGTAAACTCTGCCCTATACTTCTCTGTATAACACATTTAAGTGAGGGGTTTGATTAGTAGTTTACATTGTTGAATAAAAAGTTGATGGTCTGAAATATAAGAGCCCATGTAATTTACAATAAACATTTTATTAGAAAACTGACAAGTGAAACTGTATATAATTGGACCAAAAATATAGCTACAGTGCTTAATAAAAAAACAGAGAATAATTAAAGAGTAAATGGTTTTAAGAGAGAAGAATCTAAGAGATACCTAGTCAAAGAAAAATAAACCATGAGACTAAACACTTACATCACCGTCATTAACTGGTGCTCTCCCTCTTCTGCAGAAGTCTAACGACAGCCTTTTTCACTTCTTTGTTCCTCAGACTATAAATGAGCGGGTTCAGCATGGGGATCACAATAGTATAAAAAACAGAGGCCACTTGGTCCTTTCCCAAGGAGTAGGCGCTCCTTGGCTTTAAATAAGTAAAAATAAGTGTACCATAGAGGATGGTGACCCCCAGCAGATGAGAGGCACAGGTAGAGAAGGCTTTTTGCTTCCCTGATGTGGAATTGATTTTCAGGATAGTAGAGAGAATGGATGCATAGGAAACAGAGATTGTGATAAGAGAAGCCACTAAGGTGGAGCCACCAAGAATGAATATCATGGTCTCAACATCATGTGTGTCTGTGCAGGACAGAGCTAAAATTGGGGTAGTGTCACAGAAAAAGTGATGCACTACATTGGAGTCACAGAAATGCAAGGTTTTCATGTACATCACATTAACAAGGGACTCACTAGAGCCAATCAAGTATGAGGAAATGATAAGGGAGCAGCAGAGTAATGGGGACATAATGAGTGGGTATTGTAGAGGTTTGCATATAGCTACATAGCGATCATAAGCCATTGTAGAGAGAAGAAGAAATTCCGTGGCACCTAAGAAGACAAAAAAATACATCTGGGCTAAACAGCCTCCAAATGAAATATGTTTGGTGGAAGCTATTAGGTTTTCTAAGGTTTTAGGGGTAATGACTGATGAGTAGCTGAGATCAATGAATGACAGGTGACTGAGGAAGAAATACATGGGCGTGTGCAGCTGGAGGTCCAGGTGGATGATGAGGATCATCCCTGCGTTCCCCAGCACAGTAACCAGGTAGATCAGGAGCAATATATGAAAGAGGACCAGCTGGACCTCTTCAGAGTCTGTGAGTCCCACAAGGATGAAGTCAGGCACGTTTGTGTTGTTTCTTCTATCCATAGTTTGTAACATCCCTGAATAAAAAAACAACAACAGAGTATGCTCACAAGACTACTATGAGTTGTAATTGATATTCTGCAAATCCACAAAAACTCAAATAAACAAAGATAAAATTATAGTTTAAATGCATGTTTCCCTGTGCTTTTTAAAATTTGGCTTTTGTTTCTAATACCACTTGATACTAAATGACTAGTCAGAAATCTCAACCTCAATGGATTTAAATGTGGGAAAATTATGGAATATATAATATTCATTTTCAGTAGTCATTTTGATTTTTTAACTAGACCACTGAAAATTAAATTATTTCTGAGTTAAGTGTTTGTAACTATTTGCCTTGGTGTCACACACACACACACACACACACACACACACACACACACACCCCAAGCTCTGTCATTGAGTTGATTTCAGCTCACAGTGATCTGGGCTTTTTAAGGCTTTTGATGGGAGCAGAAAGCCTCATCTTTTGCCTGTGAAGAAAATGGTGGGTTTGAAAAACCAACCATGTGGCTAACAGCCAAACATGCAACTCACTTATGCCGCAAACTCTCTCTGCATATGTCTACATGTGTGTGTGTGGTCTTAGAATGACTCCATTTTTTTGAGCTCACCTAAACCAAACCAAAGCCCTTTGCAATTGAGATAATTGATACTCATAGCTACCTTATATGACAAAGCAGCACTACACATAGATACCCTAAAATGATGATAAATATTTAGAGAGAGAGGGTATCATGATTTCTACAGTGGTTAGAGAATTCCACGTGATGATCAGTTAGCAGGTAGGTACATAACCACTTGTCACCTGAGTCCCTTTGTTCTAAGCATAAATCTTATAATTTTGCAAACAATTCTTACCATGAGCCAGAGCTGTTGAAAACCATTTTAATCCAAAATTACCTGTCTAGTATTTTATAAAGCTCAAATTTTCTTCCAAAAAATTATATAAAATATTTAAGGTGACTGCACTTTCTATGTTGTAATATTATGCTCCTTTCTGATGAATTATTTTCAAATTTGTGTGCAGACATTTTTCTCCCTGAGATAAAGTAAATAAACTTCAAGTTTTCATCTGTTCCTAGTCAACTATGAAATTCATTAGGAAATTATATAGCTGGAAAAAATATATCTATATATCTGGAAACTATTATGAACATAAACAGAGCACAGAAACCTTTGTTGCTCACCTAATAATTCCAGGGCACCTCTTGTACTGGGGAAAGCTGAGAATGCAATATTGGTCATCCTGGAGGACTAATGTCCCTGGGGGATTGCTGGACACATTCCCAGGGAGAAAAGTTCAACAATTAATGGGTTCATGTGAGGTTTGTAAGAGTTGTCTATTCCCTTAGAAGTAACATAATGAGGGGATGATGTTTGTGTCTTCCTTTATGGCTGGCTACATTTTTTTACTAGGATGCTGGAGATGCTATTGCTAGAGAAATATTTAATTACTTTGTAACCTAGAAGTTAGAAAGTAGCCACTCTGAGTGATAGAGTGAGACAAGTGGTAGAGTGGGACATTTTTATATTGAATTATTCCTTGTGTTTTAAAGTATAATATTATAATAAGTATAAAATACCTTAATTTAAAAATGAGAATCCTATAAAATTTGAAGAACAAAACTTTAATTCAGGCAATCTATTTTACTGTTTTAATTGACATATTATTTACATACTGCTCAATGGTTTAAGCATTTTCAAGATGTGTGATATCATGACCAAAATCTATTTTAGAAAATTTTCTTTTTTCTTGTGCTCATTATTAGCTCCCCATTTCCCCAACACTCTATTAACTCTAATAAACTATTAACCCAATTACTTCCTCTATAGATCTAAACACTTTATTTTTCATGACTTTTCTTTCAATTATTCTTCACATAAGTATTATAGTGGTGTATTGCATCAAAATTATACTATATACCCAGTCTTTCATCCTCATGTTATTACTACAAACTTAAAATATATCTTGTTTTGCGTAACATTAGCCTTCTTTATAATACAAGAGTGATAGATAATTTTTTGTCAACTTGAAGATGTATAAATGTGTAAGAGTGGAGTCCCAGCATCAAACAGGCCAGTCCGATGCTGTCCCCTTGGAAGTGTGGCCCGCCATCATCCCCCTTCCTGCTTGATGGCCACCCTGAGAGTTGTCAGAGCCCTGCCATATTTCCACAGACCTTGGATCCACATGACTGTGCCCTCACTTGCCTGTGATCTTCCTGCATTCCGCATCATTGTATGTGATTACCATGTCTGAAGAGGGACGTAGAGAATAACGTCAGACTCAATCAACATGATGCCAGTGAGCAACTGAGTGGTGCCCAGTAGCTGTCTTCCCACCAAGAATATTCACCAGCAGATGTGTGGACCCTGAGGAATAACAGTGCATGCGTGGTGCGGGTGCTCTATACAGGGTTGAGCTCTTCCTCACTGCCATCAAGGTGATGTTGACTCATAGCAACCCTACAATAAAGGGTAGAATTGTCCCTATGAGTTTCTGAGACTGTAACTCTTTACAGGAGTGGAAAGTTGTGTCTTTATCCTACATAGAAATTTATGCAAATATTTTCACCGTTGTACTACAATTAGAATTTCTTTTTTGCTTTGACATTTGGAAACAAATTTTATTTAAGATCTGAAATACAATACCTAAAATATCAATTTTTCAGAAAACTGCGGCTGCACAATTATGCATTGCCTCTATCATGTTAGAATGTGTATTAAATTCAAATACAAAACAATGAAACAAATTACCATCATTCAACAATTTCAGCGAAGATAGAATGCCTAAGGAGCAACATAGATGATTTACAGAGGACGGTCTGTTGTACTTCAAGCACAATTAAAAAAAAAAGAGAGCACAAATGCATAGCTTTTCAGGTACATACATTAAGTTGAATCTTTGGCACTAGGAATCAGGGCATTTTGTCACGTAGCATTAACACATATTAGACATATGTATAGTGTCAAAGGAATAGAAAGCACCACCAGCATTCAAGTAATGTTATCAACTAGGCAATGACATGTTCTCATGAAGGTTTCTTCATTGACTAATAACTGCGCACACTGGTAGCAACTTTTAAATGAGAAAAGTTGTTTATACTCCCTTCTATTTTCTGTTTGAAACAAACAGAAAATGAACTTAAATGTCAGCCCTGTAATACATTAACAATTTTGGAGAACATCTACTATACAAGAAAAAGAGTAAGAACAACAATAACCAAAGAAAGTTTTACAGATAACCAGATTTTAATAGTAAGTGGTCAGTTACCCTCACAGGGCTTTGTGATGGTACTTGGCTGAAACCACTTTGTAATCAGTGGCACCAAACAGGGCCGCAGAATTTTTTGCCAGGCATTTTAGGAAATCGTGCAGAGAGCCCCCAAATAACACCAGGCTATTTTCATCAACGGGTATGTAAGCCTACCTTGCACCGATTCTTACAGATAATCTCAAAGGGGAGGTGCCCCATAAATCTGAGGCACAGATGCCTCAGGGGGAGCCATAATAAATTTAGCATACTGGGGCCTCTCGAATTTATAAAGCAGCTGAATGCCCTACATCACATTGAAATTCTCATTTATTCCCACCACAACTTCATTAACTTCATACTCCTTGTTGTCAACATTTCCTTCAGATCTCTTGCAATTTGCGTACTCTTCCAGCATGGCATCTACGTGCTTCTTAGCCGGGAGCTGAAACAACTGCTTCTGCCTGGTAACGAAGTCCCAGTCCTCGACAAGCCATGGTTTAATTCTTCAAGAATCTTCACCTTCGCCTCCACACGATTCTTGAATGCCTCTTCGCTTTCCACAGTAGCATCTACCCGGGCCCTTTTCTTCCGAGGTGGCTGAGTTGCATCGCTGGTACTCCGTTTTCAGAAGTCTCTGCTTGTTCTTCCTTGCGAATTCCCATGGGGGGTTCTCTGCAGAGGGACCCCCCACCCCCATCTGCCCGCAAGAGCTGCCTCCAGATTCTTCTACTGAGGGCCAGCTGTCTTCTCTCCCGGGGCGGCCCCTCTCATCTTGCTTCTCTGCATGTTGGTTCTAGTTGATTTTTTGAAGTTGTCTTCCTCGGCAGATTGTTGTCCATGGGTTTGAGAGCCCTGCTTTCTGGATCTCATTCAAACCTGTTTTTATTCCAACCAATAATCTTCCTTCTTCCCCTTCCAAGAACTCCTAGTGTTTTCTCAGGTGGCACCTTCTTACCGGTCTTCAGGGAGGGTTTGGAAGGATGAGATGGGGGTCTAAAATTCTGTAATGAGGGACAGTTTTGTAAGCAGGATCAGATTTTCTGATCCTTAGTGGACAGCAAACTTAGCTTTTTGGATACTGACTTGAAACGAGAACTCAGCTATTTACAGAAGGTGACGTGTGTTCACTGCCGGTCCTCAAACCACCATAGTCTACTTGGAAATGTTTACATATAAAAAATGAGAACAGAAATAAAGAAAATTGACATTAATGTTAGTAAATATTTTATAATGTTATCTGCTAAAATGGTTATTATAAAATTATCGTTTTTCAGCATGTGATTAGGTCAAAGGTTTCCTTAATTATAAAAGTAAATAAATATGAAAAGCTCAACTATTTTTATTCAGGAGTATTTTTTCCAAGAAGGGGAAGCAAAGGGGAAATGCAAAATTACACATAAATTTAGAATCAGTGTCAAATAGTTTCCTTAATCATGTTGTTGGTGTCTAGAACATAATTATTTTCCATATTCATTTATCTTAATATTTTAATATTTAATTTCTATATTTGAAGATTCTATATTAAAGATTCTATAATCAGGAAAAAATAATTTTATTTCCAACCCAATTCATAGGTCTTTTATTATGGTTGCATCTACTTTGATGTGTCCAAGGTTCTTGGTCTCTCAAACTGAAGAATAAGCTCAAACCACAAACAGCAAGACGTTAAGTAACATTTGTTTAGAAAGACAAGCACCCATCACAGGGGATGGTTTCTCAAGTGGGTTGCCACTAAAAGAGCTATGTCTAAAGACTTTTTTATTGGATGTGAGGTACTTGGCCTGTCTGTGTCTCTAGGTTATGGACTAACCAATCCCAGAACTGGTCACATTCCTGAAGTCCAATTATGAATCTACTCTTGCTCTGTCCACGCAGAGGTCTTGCAAGAGTATGAACAAGGATGTAGTAGGTAATGGGTCAGCAATGAGAGTTGTAGGCTTCCTGATTTAGGAGTTTTTAAATTACGTAGTATAGGGCTCTATTGTCAGTGATCTAAGATTTAAAATCATCTAGCCTGTGGAAATCACCTCAGCAGACATCCTAACACTCCTCTCTTTTCCCTCTCTCTGCCCATGGGATTTTTTCTCTCCTATATCTACTTTGTACGTTCTCTCTCTCATTATTAGTATTATTAATTGCCCTTTTGTCCAGATCTCAAGTAGAGAACTATGGTGTGCCTGACCCAGACCATTGCACTTTCCATCAGACGTGAGATCTAAACAATGAATCAGGAAGATTGCAGAAGGAATAGTGATTTTGAGTCATGGTGTTGGTGAAGACTATGGAATACATCATAGACTGCTGAACAACAAACAAATTTATCTTAGCAGAATTATAGGTAAAATGGTCCTTAAAAGTAAGGATGGCAAAACTTTATCTAATTTAATTTGCCCATGTTATTATGAGAGGCCAGTCCCTAGGGAAGTAAATCAAGTTAAGTAACATGGCAAAATAAAGGAGGACTCTTCAGAGGAGGGATTAGCATAGTGGCTAAAGCAATGGTTTAAAAAATGATTAGCATTGTGAGTATGGCACAAAGTCTAACAATGCTTGATTGTTTTTTACAGTTTCACCATGAGTAAGAATCAATTTGATGTAACCCCACAAAAACAACAATTTGAAAGAAAATTAATGTGAGTATAATATACAAACTGACTTTTAACTCCAAATGAAATGACACTACTTTAGGAAAACTAACATTTTCTTTAGAGCTAGTGGTCAGCTCTGTGTGAGTTTTGAATTTGATAGTAACTGAGTTAGTTAATTGTGCCAGCCTGGCCAATAATCACATGTGGGGCTAATTGAAAGGCGGAGGAATAAATGGGTGATGAGCCTCGCCTTTCTAGTTCTTTGATCTCTTGTTTTGTGATGGTTGCACCGGGTGCAGCTGCTTTAGCAGTTCCCTGCTTCAGCTTGCAAGATTGACTTCCTACAAGACATCCCCAAGGAGAAGCTACATGGACCTATCCCGATGCAGCCCTGGGTGCTGGAGCAGCCATGTGGAGACCCCTGCTAGTGCTGAGATGCTTGTTCGTTCACTGACTCAGCTTTCCTCCTGCAGTCGGTGTCATTGCCTCTGTTTTGTGAGGTGGAGGACTTTGTGGACTGGTGTTGGATTAATGAGTTAATGTTGGACTTGTGGGCTTGGGCAGCATTGGGTTGGGATGTTTTCATAATGCACATTTTTTTTTACATAAAACTCTCTCTTATACATGAGTTGCTGTGGATTTGTTTCTCCAAAGTACCCAGACTAATACAGTAACCTTTATGTTATTAAAATAAATACTTCATGGGAATGTGAGTTTTAAAATTCAACAGTGGTTACTAACACAGGTTGATGGCTCAAATCTTTTAAAAGAAAATTTTAAATAAATATGCTTAGAAGCATATTTTCCAAAACTTCTTATGAGGTTATGCTTCAGTGGCAGGAATATACATATATATGCATATGAATACATATGTGTGTGTATGTATGTTATCTACTCTTTCTTTTATGCATTAGAATGATAAAACTTTCCATCCTTAAGTTTATCTTGATACATGACTGTTCAACAATATACATTTAATAGCTGAACACATATGCATACACATATATTTATCTATGTGGAATTCTTGGTGTTATAATGGTGGTTATGCAGTGGGTTGCAAGGCCATCAGCAGTTTGAAACTACCCATCTCTGTGAGGGAGCACAATAAAGTCATACTCTCCTAAAGAGGTGTACTGTGGGAAGTCCCCATGGTCTGTTCTACCCTGTGCTATAGTTCCACAATGAGTCATAATCTACTTGAGAGCAGTGAAGTGAATGAGTCCATCAATTTTTCATACTATGGTAGCTTGTTTATTGCTGAAATGCTGGAAACTATGTTGTGTTAAACGAGGTTGACTAGAGAAACAAATCCAGAGACACTCATATATTATAAGAGCTTTCTATATTTATAAAACAGCACAATCCAGATCAATTCAATAAGTCTAAATATTAGCCCATAAGTTCAATACTAGTTCATAAATTCCTCTTCAGATTGATGCCACACATACAGTGATGCAAAAGAGGAACACCACAGGCCAGTGCATGCAAAGTCTTGTGGATCCAGCGATGCTGGAAGCATCACCAGGGCTCTCACAGGTCTCCGCATGGTGCCACATGCCTTGTCAACAGGAAGGTGAAGTAGAGAGAGGCTGGCCTCCTGTGTGCCATTTATCTTGGTGGCCCTCCCATCAAGCTGTGACCTTATTGACAGGATACACCCACACCTTCACTCTTAGTACCCTCAAGTTGACACGAGATCATGTAACTACTACAAACCACTCCTTATCAACTTGGCATTTAAACATCCCTTTCATCATAAATTTTAAACAAAACAATAATAAAATCATATTTGTCCCGGTAGGCTAAAACTAAAATGAATATAAGTTAAAATGTGTCAGCCTCCACTCCCCTCCACCTAGGGCAAATCAACCGAAATAGCAGGGGGAACTCCAGCCTGCCCTCTGTGGTAGTGCTGCACACCACATGAGGCAGCTGTGACAGCCATCTACAGTACACTGCACTGCTGAAGAAACCCCCGTTGGACCCCTAAGGTGATCTTGCCAACTAGGCCAATTCTGCCCAGCACCTCTGAGTCCCTGCATTAAAAGGGCACACCAACCTGCCATTATGGGGAAGCATTTAAACCCCTCTGGTCCGACATTCAGGCAATCAGGGATCAGCTATCTCTTTGTTCTTTATTTTTTCCTCTTCTTTTTCTTCCTTCTTTACCATTACAGCCAATCTTAGTGAGCTCAGTTCTGTTTTTCCCCCTTCTTTCTCTTTCTTCTTTTTATTTCTTTCTTTACTCTCTTCTCCTCTTTCTCTGCTTTTATGATTCTCTCCTCTCATTCTCTATCCTTCCATATGCCACTTCTCATTTCCAGACCCCTACCCTCTGCCTAGGGCAATGCTGCCCACCCAGTGGGAAGACCAACAGCCTTCCCCCTGTGACAGTGCTGCGCATGACACAGCACGGTCATGCCTTTACCCGTGCCTTTACTTTACCCAGTATGATGCCTTTCTCTATGGACATGTCTCTCCTGATACCACTTCCAAATTATGTGAGAGGAGGTCTTATATCCTTATTTACCATTCTGGATGGACTTCTTCCAAGGCAGATCTGTTGGCAATCTATGGTACAACATTTTCTCCTTTTATCATAGTGTTACCTGTGGTTCAGCAGTGAGACTTTGGTTTCCTCTACTTTGAGGTGTTATCCATATTGAAGGCTGCAACATTTGATCTTCATCAGCGTTTCTAGTCTTCCTCACTTTCAGCAAGCAAAGTTTGTGTCATCTGCATATCAAAGTTGTTACCAAGTCTTTATTCAATCCTGAGACTTTGTTCTTCTTCATTTAATCCAACTCCCTTGACTGCTTGCTCAGCATAAAGATTGAACAATGATGATACGATCCTCACTGTGTTAGTCTTGGTCCTTTAGAGAAACAAATCCACAGAAACTCATGTATAAGAGAGTGTTTTATATAAAGGTTAAGTGCACATCAAGAAAACATCCCAACCCAATGCTGCCCAAGCCCACAAGTCCAACATTGACCCATATGACCAACACAAATCCACAAAGTCCTCCTCCATCTCACAAAACAGATGCAATGATGCCGACTGCAGGAGGAAAGCTGAGTTAGTGAATGTGTAAGCATCTCAGCACTGATAGGGGTCTCCACACGGGTGCTCCAGCACTCAGGGCTGTATTGGAGTAGGTCCATGTGGCTTCTCCTCTGGGATGACTTGCAGGATGTGATCCTTGCCAAGTGAAGCAGGGAACTGGCTAAAGCAGCTGCACCCTGGTCTGACCATGAGAAAGCAAGAGACGTGAGAACTAGAATGGCAAGGCTTACTGAGCCATTTATCCCTCTGCCCTTCAATTAACCTCACATGTGTTTATCAGCCAGGCTGGCACAATAACCTACCTACCTCAATAACACACATCTTTCGTGATTTTCAGCCCTTCAGAGTGCCCTTATTCAGGCCACACAAGTAACACTTTCATGGGTTCTAAAAGAGCATAATTAGGGTCCTGCAATTTTTAATCTTGAGAAGAGTAGTATTTCTCAAGGTTACCCATAGTTTTTATAATTCCTATAACAGAATGTCTTCACATAATCAATAAAACACTTTTGGATGACCCTGCTCCTTTTTGAAATACTGATAATATAGTTTCACCATCACAGCTACACACAAGCTACCACAGTGCAACAAACTGACAGATAAGTGGTGATGTATCTATTTTATTGGAATAGAAATTGTCATCATTCTCCAGTGAAGCAGCTTGTGCTTTGAGTTGCTCACCTTCCAGTGAGCACCCAAACTCATAGCCCAGTGTGGTAGGCCAGGTTGACTAGAGAAATAAATCCAAGAACACTCATGTATGTATAATAAAGAGCTTTATATCACAGAGTAATTTTATATTAAAAAAAATCCCAGCCCAGTCCAGATAACATCCTTAAGTGTGATATTAACTCCTGAGTTTTATACTAGTTCATAAATCCTTCTTCAGACTCACGCAGCGCATGTATTCATGGAAAATTCTGGAAGATCACAGATCAGTGGGTGCAAAGTCTTTGGATCCAGTGGTGGTGGAAGCATCTCCAGAGCTCTCGCAAGTCTCAGTGTGTCTTCATGTAGCTTGGCAACAGGAAAGTGAATCAGAGAGAGAAGCTCTTGCAGGACTCAGCCAATCTTCTTGTGGCTTGTCAAGAGGAAGACATAGCAGAGAGAGATGGAGACCAGAGAGCCATTTATCTCAATGACCCTCCAATAAAGCTGCAACCTGATTGACAGACTAGACTAATCTACACCCCTTCACTCTTAATACTCTCCAGTTGACACAAAATTATGTACCTACCACACCCAGAGTTTAATAAGTTGATTAGGTTAATAAAAAATAAAAGAGAGGGACATTAACTATTAGTAATTACAAATATCTGGAATGAAACAGTGGATATCAGTGTAGTCCTCATGAATATTATTGGGAGGGTAAAGTATTAAAAATAATTCTTGACTAATATAGTTTGAAACATAAATAGAATATAAGTTTTTAAAAGATGTTCATAACAGAAAAAAGGCAACTCATTAAATGGGTAATAGGATAGAAATTGAATTAGTCATTTTAAGCTTTCTCCACATGCACGAAAATGAATGATTTACTCCTTTCAATTAAAAAGGATACTTTCTCTGTTTTATCAATATCATCAATGTTGCTAAATGGATCTTGATCTAATACATTTTATCTGATATACAAAGATATTTCCCTGAGTGAACTATGCCTAATTGTTGATAGCACTAAGAAATCCACAGCCCTTCCTTATTGAGCATAAATAGTAACACAATCAGGAGGCAGTCAGTCAGACCTGACAAGGGGATGCTACACACTTGAAAATTGAGAAAGCTGTACAGGGAGGGTCCATCCTGTCTCCATATGTACTCAATCTGAATGTGGAAAAAAAAAAATCTGAGAAACTGGGAATATGAAAACCAAGAGGAGGAATGGTGAATTTTCATTACACTACCAGAGTGCCCTGCTATAAGGATGAGGCATCTTTGAAGCAGGATAGAGAGAGAGATAGAACCCAGGACCTTAGGAAGAAGAGGATGTTCTAGTTCTCTGTGTGAAGTCTAGAGGCACCGGAGTCTGTGACACTTAGCTTATGGGACAGAGCAATGGAAGCAGTGCTTAGACAATGGAACTGTGAGACAATGGAACTGTGAGGCAGGGTCACAGGCCAGCTTCCTGGTCCAGGAAAGCCCAGGTCAAGGGATCACATTGCTGAGAGGCAAAGGATTAGAGATTTGAATGCTGGCTGAGGATAAGTGTTGCTGTGAACCAAAGATAATACGCTTAGTGATGACTGACCTTGACTTGTGGTAACCTATTACCTTTCTAATCAACCTCCGTACTTGTTAGTGATGTCTTTGAGTTCCGTGTTGCCATTGCTCTGGATGATCAAATTTGGCATTCCAGTAGAGTACCTGGGAAGAATGGTTGGTGTCAGAGTAGGGTAAAGAAGGTTGGAGCATGGAGGCAAGTCTGACCCCTGCCTTGTGCAGTAGAGAAACCAGAGGAGGTCAAATATGGTCCACAAGCCATATTCTGCACTTGTGAATTGCCTGTGACTCAACTTTGCCTGCTGATAACTATGGTGACTTGAAGCATTTAGTGCTGAATGTCAAAGATTACAATTTCCACTATGGATTACACATTAATGTACGAATGAATCATCAAAAAGCACACACACACACACACACACACACACACAGTCATTTCGTCCATTTGGGCTGATGAAACCCTCCAGGAGAGGGAGCAGCGCCCCTGTGGGTTTCCAAGGCTGTAACTGTGACTGGAGTTGAAAGTCTCATTTTCTCTCTTGCCGAGCAGCCGGGGGCATCGCATTGTGAACCCATTGTCTCTAATGCTTTCACCATTTGATGATCCTAAACAGCAGTGAGTGAGGGCTTCAGTTTCTCCCACAACCTGCTCATACTTTCAGTGCATGCTTTTGATCATTGGCATCTTAAATGGAGTAAAGGGATCCTTTATGATACCAACATTTGCTCTGTGGAGAAGGATGACACAGTCTGTTTCCATACAAATTTACAGCTATGAGGACTCTATACAAGGATGCCTAGTGACAGAGTGGTTACACATTGGGTTGCTAACCCCAAGTTCAGCAGTTCAAAACCACCAACAGCCTCACAGGACTATGGCAAGTCTTACAATTCCTGTAAAGTTACCGTCCCGAAACTCACAGAGGCAGCTCTCTGCTGTCTGGAAGGTTCACTTTAAGAAAGAAATGCCTCCATGGAAGTCAATGAGCAGTTGTCAGAATTGACTCTAAAGCAGTTCATTTTTGGTTGTACCCATTTTTTAGAAATATAAACAATTTTAATTACCAGAATAAGTAGATTGGATTTAAGGGCATTGGATTCATTAAAGATCTAATTACTATCATAGAAAGAACTGTCCTGTATCATGAAATTTCCTTTCCAATCTTATGCCATATGTTTTCCCATTAAAAGATCACCTTTCTAGGTACAAAAATTCAGTCATGTAGTCATTTTTATCATGTAGATTATTATTCCAGAATGATTCTCTTGCTTACTCAAGGGATAAAAATTCCTGTTGCTTTTCTGTTCCAAAAGAGTGTTAGTAAATTTTCCCCGTGGGGAAATTCCCATCAGCTTATAGAAGACATTAAAACGCTGATATACAAACCCAAACACATGATATTTAGAGTCAACATTGACTGAATGAGCAGGTCTGTCTTACGGGGAAATGAAATGTTTTTCATCACTTACTAAATGTTATAGAAGCTGGAAATTCGAATCTCTAATATGCCTTAGTATTTAAGTTCCATACAAATGATTCTAGTTAATTAAACCTATAATGAAAAGTGAAAAACATATCCTGGAAACATATAAAAGAAAAGAGACAGCATATTTATATCACCTGAAGTGCCAAGTCAGAACTGTGTTTTAATATTTTCATTGAAGTAGAGAATAGGACCAATAAAATTAAGATGCTCTATCTAAAAATTAAAGAAATGTTTAACTAATAGATGAAGTATCAACCAGATGTGGGTAAATGCTATTTCTGAATCATAATTTCTTTCTCTCAAATGGATATATTAGATTTTACTCCAGAAGACATTAAATTATTTTAAAAGGGTATGGTCTATTCATGCAGCTTGCATTTGAAAGAGAATTAAGATATGTGAAGGTGTTCTTTTGCATTTTCACAGCGAATGATTTCATAATTATAAAAATATATAATGGAATTTCAAAATGTTAATAGCAACATTTTCAATTGTAGAATCAGATAAACATGAGCCTGAATTATCACTGTGCTGGTGTGGCTTGGCACAAGCTGCTTTTCTAGATGGTGCTCAATTCTCACATCTTATTTAGTTTTAACGTCCCTCTCTAGGTTGCATATGATAGTAAGTCTACACTAGACTCTGAAGTCTTGGGTTCATTGAGGAACTCTCAGAGTGCAGTGACTAAGCACTGAGCTGACAACACCAAGGTCTGCACTTGAACCCACCATGGCTGCCCCAGAGAAGGATGAAAGTCCGCTTCTCTGAAACCAGAGCCAGGTAAGCAATGGGCAATCTCCTCTGTCCTACAGGGTCTCTGTGAACCAGAATCCGCTCAAGAGCATCAGGTTTGGTTCTGCAAGGCAGTTGGCTTTATTCTTGCATATACTAGGGAATGTATTCTTGGTAATAGATTCTTTAATTAATTCTCTAGAAATTGATTATATGTTTTTCCAAATTTACTCACGTTTTATTTCCTCTCAATGTGCTTCTCCATCTCTACCTATTTCCAGTTTTTTCTCTGAGTTTGTTCTGTAAATATTTTAACTTGCTTTCCATGAATTCCTGAATGATACATAGAAAAAAAGGAGTGCGAAGAGGTCAACAAAATTATAGATAAAAGGAAATGCAGAGAAATGTTAATTTTATGAGTCCCTAATAATAAATCTATGTGTATTCTATTGATGTTTAATCATCTCCGTTTTATTACCATTGTAGTACTCTAATTAAATACATTATAAATTATTATAGTAGATTATTTGTGTGTATCCTCAAGAGATACATACAAATTTTCTTGATATGAATGTTTATAAACAATGCAATTTAATTATGCAATTTTATTCTGGACTTATATAAAAATTAAATCACAGTTACAATCTTTAGCCCCAAACCTATGAAGTTATTTATTTATTGTCTGAGAAAAATCTCCTACATGGACCCATGAGGAACATGTTAGAGAAACCAAAAATATATTCTTTCCTCTCCTTCCAACAGTAATTTAAAATTGATTATTTTATTTCTTAAAAGATGATGTCATCTAGCAAGTGGCATTTAATAAATATAAATTATTCATATAAGTCTGAATGAAACTGTGCTTTGTGTGTGACAAGTGTTCACATTTCATTGATGCTGTTAATCACACTGAAATCAGCTTCAACTAAAAACAAAGGGTTACCTATCTTCATGATTGTTTATATACTCTAGTCCATTGTTGTGGCTAAGGTATATATTGGGTGTCTTCAGCCTTATGAAGTCCTGTTGGAACAATGGTTTAATGT
>NW_022103958.1:635726-636806 GCF_000313985.2 Echinops telfairi | reverse complement strand
CAATAACGTGTTTGAAAAAAGCAAGCAAAAATAAAATAACAGCACCTGGTTTTGTTTACAAACAAAGGGAATAATATATTCAGAGTACCATCTCCTGCCTTACTCACTGCTATTCTAGAAATGCCAATAAAAACCAACTCTAAGCTGACTCAAAGCAACTCTGTACGATACGTATGGACTGCCTTTGTGGGTTTTCAATACTGTAGTTCTTGATGGAAGTAGAACACCCTGCATTTCTCCCATGGAGAAATGCCAATAGTGTGGAAAAGCCAATAGACGAGAGTATATAAAAAGATTGGGTCTTTAAAAACTGCCTTCCAAGACAACTTAACATGTATGTATAATTTATCCTATTTTTTAGTCATTGGAGAATTTTTAATAATAATTACTTCCACAAAGGTTTTTTTACTTAATTTAATCCAATCTTGTAAAGTAAGTGTTGTGGCTCTCATTTCATAATGGTTGATCATAGGGAAGATGTTCATGAATATTCAGAACAAAGATTCTAGTGTGTGTATTAAAACCATGTTATTGAACATTACAATTCATCTATTCATTGGTATTAGAAATTATCAAATACATTTCAATTGTTGAGAATCACTTACATTGACCACTTTTCCATTTCTTTATATTTTTTAATGCTATTTTGTTTTCTTTAATACATCAAGTTTAGCCAAGGAAGAAATAAAACCATCACTTCCTTTTATTTACAGAGAAAATTGCAAGCATAGGGTCTCAACTATTTTGTCACTGCCTATCCCATCTCCAGAAGGAAGTAATGGTTCACTGGTAAAACCAATATCTTCTATGTGACAAATCCAGGTTTGATTCTCTGGCAATTCACCTGAAATGTAAACATGGCCCATATATGTCAGTGTAGAATTTGGGTTCAGAGTGATGACGAATAGGTTTCACCATCCCTTCAGGGCTAAGCTAGAGTAGGCAGTAGTCATGGTGGCCTATTTTCAGAAAGAAACTAGTAGAAAATTTTGTGGATCTCAATGGTCCAATCCCAAAATGCAGAGAGTTGCCGTGAGATGAAAACCAACTCAAAGGCAGTCAACAATAGCATCACTGACT
>NW_022103958.1:634410-635339 GCF_000313985.2 Echinops telfairi | reverse complement strand
GTCACTTTGGGGACCACAGAGTGCTTCCTCTTGGCAGCAATGGCATATGATCGCTACGTAGCCATCTACAACCCACTTCTGTATGCGGTTCACATGTCACCCAGAGTCTATGTGCCACTCATCACTGCTTCATATGTTGGTGGTATTCTGCATGGCATTCTGCACACAGTCGCCACTTTCAGCCTCTCCTTCTGTGCATCCAATGAAATTAGACATGTCTTTTGTAATATGCCCGCGCTTCTTGCCATCTCCTGTTCTGACACGCACATCAACCAGCTTCTCCTCTTCTACTTTGTGGGTTCTATTGAGATAGTTACCATCTTGATTGTCTTGATTTCCTACTTTTTCATTCTTCTGGCCATTCTGAGGATGCGCTCTGCTGAAGGACGACGAAAAGTGTTCTCCACTTGTGGCGCACACCTAACTGGTGTGTCCATTTATCATGGGACAATCTTGTTCGTGTATATGCGACCAAGTTCCAGCTATGCTTTGAATCATGACATGATAGTGTCTATATTTTACACCATTGTGATTCCCATGTTAAACCCCATTATTTACAGTTTAAGAAACAAAGATGTGAAAGAAGCAATGAAAAAATTGTTTGAGAAACTTGGTTTTATGCATAATGTACATTTTTAGCATTGCCACAACTGAAAGTAATGGTGATTGTTAGTCCATATTCAAAATTTATGAAAAATGGTCTTTATTTTAGTTAATATTGTCCATATATTCTATAGGACTCCAAAATATAGCATTAATTAACCTTTCAAGACATACTGTTTTTTAAATTATTTTATTTGAGGTTCATGTAAATTTTATCACCATCCATCCATCCATTGAGTCAAGTACCTTTGCACATTTGTTGCCATCATCATTGTCAAAACATTGTCTTTCTACTTGAGTCCTTGGTATCAGCTCCTCATTCCCCC
>NW_022103958.1:632214-634029 GCF_000313985.2 Echinops telfairi | reverse complement strand
GTTGTATGTTTCATTGGTGATACACTGCACTCTTACTGGCTCAACCCTTCTGTAAGGGGGTGTGAGTTGCCTACAGATGGGCTTTGAGTCTCCACTCTGCACTCCCCATCATTCACAGTGATATGAGTTTTTGTTTTCTGATGCCTGATACCTGATCCGATTGACACCTTGTGATCACACAGGCTGGTGTGCTATTCCATGTGGACATTGTTGCTTCTCAGCTAGATGGCTGCTTGTTTATCTTCAAGCCTTTAAGACCCTAGACGCAATATATTTTGATAGTCGGGCATGGTCAGCTTTCTTCACCACATTTGCATATGCATACACTTTGTCTTCAGCAATTGTGTCAGGAAGGTGAGAATCATGGAATGCCAGTTCAATAGAACAAAGTGTTCTTGCCTTGAGGGAATACTTGAGTGGAAGCCCAATGTTCATCTACTACCTTAATACTAAACCTATAAAGATATGCACATAGATCTATTTCATCATCATCATATATACTGGGAAACATATTTACATATGTAGGTGCCTGTATTTAGAAATCTATAAATGCCCCTGCCTCCTACTTCTTTCTTCTCTTTCCTTTTACTTTGCTCTTGTCCCACTATCATGTTCAGCTAAGGCAGAATTTTATGTGTTGGTAAACTGTGTCATTTATTAACCTGTAAGATTATTTTCAATTTGTACCATACTAAATAACCATTGATGCTTTTTAATATCTACAATTAATATACATAGTATTTGATTTTCATTTACTAAATAATATCACTCTGTATTAGAATTTATTTGAAGAGTGTGAATTTGGAGATGTTCAATGAATTCTTGGGATAGGAAATCATAAAGGATTCTAATCAATAGACTAAGTTTTGGCAAAGCAAAAAAAATAGTAAATTAAGTTAGTAAACATTAGGAAATAGAATACTAGGAATCAACAGCACTGAAAAAGTAAAACAAAGAGAGAAAAAGAAATTAAATTAAAATTCATCTATTAATATATTGATCTGGAAAATACAGAGTCTCCCTCATATTGGAATGTACATATAAAATCAAGATCTTGGGGCAGACACCTTGTGCATTAGTGAGAGTATATTGGGCTATTTTAAAAATAGCCACCAAATCATTATACATTTTTGGCTGTGTTCCAGCCAACACGGGAACTATGGTGCCTGCTTTTCTGGTGTATCCAATCATAAGATTCTCCTCTGCAAAAAACAGATTCGCATATAAGGTTTGGAGACAAGATGTCCTTCATAGGTTCTTCCCATCAAAACCTTGCTGTCCCCTGCTGCTTATACATTGACCAATCCACAGAGTTAGAACAACACACTACTGACCAACTACTTGTATAAAGGTTTATGGTTTATGGCTCAAGAGTAATGGCCATATGCAGCCTTTAATATAATCTAAGGGTAACTTTTCCCAAAATCTTTTTCAAATCATACAGTGTCAGTGGAAGTATGCCTGCCCACTGCCATCCCCAAGGATGGCATGCTTTAGTCATCCATATGCAGGTATCTGCTGGCAAAGGGCCTGGGCTACCTTGCCAGTAGGGCTCTCATCTCCATTCATCCTGACTTGTAGTCCTGTCTGTGTTTTATCTAGAATTTATCAATTTTCATTCTTGAGAGTTTCTTGCTGTTCTTTGCTCTAGTCCTGGGACACCCTCTTTTCACAACTATCAATAGAGTGGTCTGAAGGAATGTGCCAAATGGAGTATAAATACCCTTACATACACCAAAAGAACACAAAGGCCTACAGGTATTTTAGTATCCTACAGGTGTAGTAAGCTTGTGCTTTATCAACTGTTTCCTCAGA
>NW_022103958.1:628781-630775 GCF_000313985.2 Echinops telfairi | reverse complement strand
GTCACCACAACATGAAGAACTGTATTAAAGGGTCATGGCATTAGGAGAACCACTGATCTAGACAATCTTTAACAGATAAATATTGTCAGAAGTTAGAATAATGCCATTTTTTTAAGAAAACAATGAACAACATCAGTTAATTAAAAGCACCAGGTCCATAACATCCATGCTGTGGTTAATAGTAAGGTTGTGTTAATACATCTCCAGTTCTGTTCCTCCCTGGTGAAGACATACTGGTCCCAGGGAGACAGAGCTACAGGGATGCTAAATAAATATTTTGATGTTGTTAGCTGCCTTCCATTGGTTCTGACTTGGGTCGAGACCCAAGTAAAAGAAAAATAAACAATGTCTGGTCCTGCACCATGTCCCATTCATTCTGATGTTTGTGGTCAGTGTTGCAACATTGTCATGAATGTCAATCCATCTCTCTGAGTTCTTCCTTTTCCAAGAATGTTGCCTTTTTTCAAAGACTGAATCCTCAGAAATCTACAAGATCCACAGTTTGAAACCAACAGCTGCTCTGAGGAAGATACAGAGGGCTAGGTTTTTTTTCTTCAACAGTTAGTCTTCGAAATCCGCATGGGTGGTTCTACTTTGTTTTATGAGTTCACGTTGACTCAACGGCAGTGAGGTTCCTTTTGTTTTACTTGTAGGGGAGGGAGCAGCTTGGTCCCTTTTGAAAATGTGTCCAAGTATGAGCCTCTGAGTCTCACTGTCCTCACTTCTAGGGAGTATCCTGACAGAATTTCTTTGAAGTTTGTTCTGCTGGTAGACCATGATATTTTTAATATCCTTCACCAATACCATAATTCAAATTCATAAATTCTACTCTGGTCTTCCTTACCCATTATTCATCTTTCCATGCAAAAGAAGTGATTGAAAAGCATTTGGCCTGGGCTAGCAGCACCTTTATACACAATGTGACGTCTTTGTTCTTTAACAATCTGACGAAGCCTTTGTCAGCATGTTTTCAGTGCAGAGAGTGGTTTGTTTTCTTGACTTCCTTCTTAGGGCATTGATTTTTGGACCCAAATAAAGTGGGATCTTGACAATTTTATTTCCCTATCTATCACAATAGTAAGGAGCACTTAGAGTATATTCCATTACACTTTGGGCTGATAATCACAAGGTCAGTTGTTCAAACCCCAAATTTTCTGCACCCATAAAGATAAACATCAGAATTCCTAGAAAGCAGTTCCACCCTGTCCTATGTGGTCACTAAATGTCAGGGTCAACTTGATGGCAGCATTTTTAGTTTGATTTATCAATATTGTTTATATGTCCTGTTCTGAGGCTTCCTTAGGAGTTTGTTTGCTTTATCTTTGGGTTTGATCTTCATTAATTATTCCTATAGTCCAGATTTTCAGATTATTTGTAAACAGAGGGAGAGGAAAGATGGCAGCCAGATCGGTAGCTCACGTCTGGAGCGCCATGGAGATTGGTGAGTGGGGAGATTTGGGGGCTGAGTAGGGGTATCAAGTCTGTCTGTCAATTTCCAAGACAATTCAGAGCACTTCTCTGAACCAGAAGCTGACTTCCACCCTATTGCCAATGCTCCCTGCGGACACCTATGGTCTTTTTTATGGCACTCAGGGCAGCTGCTCTGCCTTGACCGTAGCCACAGGGCAGGCAGGTGCATGACGGAGGCTGGCTCGGCACGCTGTGCAGAATCACCTGCCAATAGCCCCTCTCCCCCACCCAGGGTTCCTGGGGTCCCCTCTGTGTGCTCCACACAGTCTTGCCAGCCGGCACACCACCCTCTCCAGAGAGCCAGGCCCCATCTGGGTGCCCCTCATGGACCAGCCGGCAAGACCCCCCTCCCCTCCTCCCCGAAGGATGTTCCCCAACACCGGAGTTCAGCTAGGCATATGGAAGAAACTTCTACCCTGCCTCAGTGCTATGCTCAGACCTGCAGGCCAGGATCGCCCCCCCACCCAAAGAGGTTCGTGCCCCATCGGGGAGCCCCTCTCAGTCCTGCCAGCTAGCCCCTCCCC
>NW_022103958.1:626197-628167 GCF_000313985.2 Echinops telfairi | reverse complement strand
TTAGTTCCATCAAATTTATCCCAAAACAGCAAGTTGCTTCCACAGCTTCAACAAGAAAACAGAAACAAAATCCAATGCCAGAGGACTGTCTGGACTTAAGGGGAGTCATAGAAAATGCAGACATTGACCTCCCACAGAAAGAAATCTTCAGAATGCTTCTTGGATTCATACAAGACATAACAGAAGCATTACAGGAAAAGGATTAACTGATAGAGGAAATAAAGGCCATGTACCAAAGGAAAAAAAAATAGTTAAGGGGCAAGATAACAAAAACAAATAGCAAACTCATCGACCTCACCAAGAGAATAGAGGAGGCAGAGAACCATACCAGTGACCTAGAGGACTCACAAGCAGAAATTAATAAACGTGAGAAAAGGTCGAACAACTCCCTCAGAGAACCTGAAGAAAACCACAGAGCTATGTTTGATACTATGAGAAGGAACATCAGAATTATCGGAATACTGGAGGAATGCACAACAAGGAAACCAGCATCCAAAATAGTGATGGAATGCTTGGAGGAAAACTTGAATGAAAACCAGGCAGCAATCCAGGAGGCTGAAAGAATGCCAGCTAGACTGAATCCCAAAAAGAAGTCACCAAGACATATAGTTGTAAATCTATCCAACTATGAGGAAAAGGAGAACATTATGAAAGCAGCTAGGGGAAAACAGGCAATCACATATAAAGGCAACCAGGTAAGAATGTGCTCAGATCTATCAGCAGACACTATGAAGAAGAGGAGAGAGTAGAGCATCATATTCTGAAAATTGCAGGAAAATAATGCAAACCCTAGAATACTCTATCCAGGCAAATTATCTATCAGAGCTGATGCAGGAGAAGGAAAATCTCAAAGAATATGCTAAAAGGAACCCAGCACTAGAAAAGATCCTTGCCGACCCAGTATGTGCAGAAGAACAACACTCAAAAAGCACATACAAGAGACCACCACACAGAACAATTCCACCCAATGACCAACAAAGGGAAAACAACCTCCAAGATAACAATGATTCAACAATGGAAAGACGGCAAGAATGAACAACACACATACATATGCGCAACCCACAGAAAACAAATGGAGGTAGGGAAACACTCAACACAAGAGGGATAAAATGACATCACAGACTTCACAGATAGATGGAATAACCCTGAATATCAATGGAATGAACTCAGGGCTTAAGAGACAGAGGCTAACAGACTGGCTTAGAAAGCACAATCCCTCGATCTGCTGCCTACAAGAGACACAACTCAAGATTACAGACAGAAATAGGCTGAGAATCAAAGGCTGGAGAAAACCATACCAAGGAAACAGCAACTCAAAAAAGCAGGGGTTGCAATCCTAATCTCAGAAAAAATTGACCTCAAAGTTCAAACCAAAAAAAGAGATAAGGAGGGATACTATAAAATGCTCAAGGGGACGCTAAACAAACTACCACTAAGCATTCTAAACATTTACTCGTCAGGCAAGCATTCAGTGGAATATGTCAATCAAATGCTCCAAAAGATGAAAAAAGAAATCACAGCCTCAATAATTATAGTAGGAGACATCAATACACTGTTCTCTGAGAAATATAGATCACTGGAAAAAACACTCAATAAGAAGGCTAAAGGTTGAACACTATAATTATATGATTTAAACTGATATATATCTACAAAACTCTCCACCCAAATACAAAAAAAAAAAATCACATTCTTTTCAAGCACGCACGGCATATAGTTGAAGATAGACCACATGCTAGGGCATAAGTCGTATCTGAATAAATTTAAGCACATTGATATCACACAGACCTCTCTCTCTGACCAATGTACCATAAGACTGGAAATCAACAAAAGGAAGATAACGAAAACAAGGGTAAACAATTGTAGAATGAATAACTCTGAATTGCAAAAGGAGTGTATACTGCCCCAGATCAGAGATGAAATTAGGAAATTTCAAGAAACCAATGAGAATGAGAACACGACATACCAAAACT
>NW_022103958.1:621156-625005 GCF_000313985.2 Echinops telfairi | reverse complement strand
AATAAAGAGGTGAAACTATAGTTATTCACAGATGATATTATTTTATATATGGAAAACCCTAAAAGTTCCATGAGAGGAGTACTGGAAGCAATAGACAAATACAGCAGAATGGCAGGTTACAGGATCAACAAACAGAAGTCTATCAGACTATGATAGACATTGGGCAAGGCCTCAGAAGAGGGTTTCAAAAAGGTGGTACCCTTCACAATAGCCAAACACAAATAGAAATATCTAGGCATATACCTGACTGAAAAAACAAAAGATCTCTACAAAGAAAACTACAAAACACTATGAAAATAAACCAAGGGTGACATCAACACCCCAT
The DNA here is from genome assembly GCF_000313985.2 of Echinops telfairi. Lineage (NCBI taxonomy): Eukaryota > Metazoa > Chordata > Mammalia > Afrosoricida > Tenrecidae > Echinops > Echinops telfairi. The sequence continues at coordinate 624,680 of NW_022103958.1, read as the reverse complement.
GCTCGTGGATCAGTAGACTCAATATTGTAAAGATATCAATTGTATCGAAGGCACTATAGAAGTTTAATGCTACCCTAATCCAAATTCCAGCATCTTTCTTCAAAGAGTTGGAAAAACAGATTACCAACTTCATATGAAGAAGTAAGAAACAGAGAATTAGCTGAGAACTCCTCAAGAAGGACAAAGTTAGAGGGCTTGCTTTACCCGACTTAATCACGTACTATACAGCCACAGTGGTCAAAACAGTGTTGTATTGGCATAATGATAGATATTCAGAACAATGGAAGATGATTGAAAACACAGAAATAAAATCACCAGCATACAGAGAACTGATCTTTGATAAGGGCCCAAAGAGTATCAATTGGGAAGCAGATGTCCTCTTCAATTCTTGGAGCTTAAAAAAAATAGATGCAGATCTGCAGAAAAATGAAGCAAGACCCTTACCTTTCTCCATGCACAAGAATAAACTCTTGATGGATCACAGACCTAGAGGCAAAACCCCAAACTACTAGGTATATCAATGAGGGAATTAGAACAATTCTGAGAACTTTGACTCAGGGAATACGTAGGCTATCCGAAATTGGGAGTGACACAAATTGACCAATGGGATATACTAAAGATTATTTGCATAACATACAAATTGAATAAGTGTGACAAAATATTATAGCCCTCACTCACATGTACTGATTTTAAAATTTGACATATTCCATTTTCCTCTACAAAGGGCTATCTACTATTGTGTTTGGAGGTTAAATATGAAAATTATTATAGGTTTATTGTGTCAATTAGACCTCCTTAGAAACATGTGACCAGAGTTTAATCAGGTTGTATCTTGATTGTAAGGCGATTAAGAAAAATAAATGCTCTCAGCAGTGGGCATTCTGTCTCTCTTCCTCCTTGGTGATCAGTCCAGCCCAGTGTTCTGTTGCTTGAGATACTTTTTTAACTCAGCCATGTGCTACACAACCTGTGGGCCAAGCCAACCAGTGGATCATGTTGCTAGAGCTTGAGGCTCCTTCAAGACCTGCTTAACAACGCTGCTTATGTTTACTTTGCTTGAGCTTGAGGCTGTTGGATCATGTCGCCATGCATCACTTGAGTAAGACATTCTATCAGGAGCTGCTTCAATAAGCTCTGGAGCTACTGACTGTTGCCCCACATGCTGCCTTAGGGCAGACTCTGCCTCTCTTGTCTGAGGGAAGACTCCACTCCCCTTCCTTGACCTTGGACCAGCAGCCAGTGTGAGTTGAAGTACTTAACTGTTCCATGAAAGTGAGTGGGTTATATTCCTTCTCATTGTGTAAATCTCTCCTTTTATAGCTATATAATCATAAGTGTCCTGGTTTTGTTTCTCTAGAGAACCCTTCCTATAGCAAAAATAATTAATTTTTTTTATAATTGTAATACTTTATTTTACCCATAGTTTGTTAAGATACACTCTCTAATGTTATTACACATTTAAATGCAAGTTTCAGTCTCTGCTGACAGCCACTTTCTTCTTTTCTTGTTCCTGTTGCTGTTGTTTAATAATCTTTTGCTTTCTCTATTTATGACATAGTAATATCATCCCACAACTCATCTTGGCTCTGTTCATTTTTGTTCAATGTATGCTCTTGAGATGCTCTCTCAATTCAGGTGAAGTATACACAAGTTCATATTTTCGGTCTTGTGGGCATGTTTTCATTTTTCTTCAAGTTTTACATGAACTTGTATATATGCAATTGATTATCATTCCCACAGTGTATCCCTAGCTTTGTATTGGCTAATGATACTGAGTTTCTCCATTATCACTTTTCACTATTTCTTATGAATTTCAAATAGCAAGATAATTGTGCTATAGATTCCCTGCCTAACTTCCTCCATTTTCAAGTGTGCAACATCCCCTTGTCAAGATGGAATGACTCCCTCCTGATCCTGTTACTATTTCTGCAAAATGAGGAAGGGTGGATTTCTCATTGCTATCAGTAATTAGGCATGGTTCACTCAGTAAAATGTCTTTGTATATTGGATAAAAATGTAATAAATATTTTTATATTCTGCATTAAATTGAAATCCATCTGACAATATTAATGATACTTATGAAACAGAAAATATACTTCTTAATTAAAAGGAAAAATCATTCATTTTTGTACATGTGGAGAAAACTTAACATGACTAATTAAATTTCCCTCCCATTCCCCACTTAATGAGTTTTCTTTTTGTTCTGTTATGAACATCTTTGAAGAATTTATGTTCTATTTACATTTCCAAGTATATTAGTAAATAATCGTTTTCAATATTTTTACCCTCACGGTAATATATATTATGACTATACTGATATCCACCTTTCTATCCCTGATGTTAGTAATTAGTAATAATTAGTGTGTCTTCTCTTTTCTTTTTGACTAACCTGATCAACTTATTAAACTCTGAGTGTCGTAGTTACATAAATTTTTATCAACTGGAGAGTATTAAGACTACAGGGGTGGAGTTTAGTATGTCAATCAGGTTGCAGCTTGATGGAGGGCTATGGAGATAAATGACTCTCTGGAGCTAGTCTCCATCTATCTCTGCTTTGTCTTCCTATTGACAAGCCAGAAGATATACTGACTCCTGCAAGAGCCTCTATCTGTGATTCACCTTCTAGCTGACAAGCTACGTGAAGTCACACTGAGACTTGAAAGAGGCCTGCAGATACTTCCCCCACCATCAGATCCACAGATGCTGTGCGCACTGGTCTGTGATCTTCCAGAATGTTGCATAATTGCATGAGCTGCACAAGCCTGAAGAAGGATTTATGGACTAGTATCAGACTTATGGGCTAATATCACTCTTATGGACTTTATCTGAACTGGGCTGGGATTTTTTTAAATATAAAATTACTCTGTGATATGAAGCTCTTTCTTATAGATACATGAGTGTCCTTGGATTTGTTCCTCAAGTCAACATGGCCTAACACACTGGGTTATGAGTTTGGGTGCTCACTGGAAGGTGAACAACTCAAAGCAGCACTTCTCTGTCAGTTGGTTAAACTGTGGTAGCTTGTGTATTGCTATGATGCTGGAACTCTGTCTCTGGTATTTCAAAAAGAAGCAGGGTCACCCGCAAGTTTTATTGCTTATGTGAAGCCATTCTATTTGGGGAATCATAACAAACTATGAATAACCTTGAGAATTACTAATCTGATTAAGAATAAAAATTGCAGGACCCTTAATTATGCTCTTTTAGAACCTGTGACAGTGTTACTTGTGTGAACTGAATATGTGTCAGGGTTGTATCATCATTGTTCAATCTTTATGCTGAGCAAATAGTCAAGGGAGTTGGATTAAATGAAGAAGAATAAAGTATCAGGATTGAATAAAGACTTGGTCACAACCTTTGACGTGCAGATGACAAAAGCTTTCTTGATGAAAGTGAGGAAGACTTGATGGTGATGAAGATCAAGTGTTGCAGCCTTCACTATGGATAACACCTCAAAGTATAGGAAACTAAAGTCGCACAGCGGAACCACAGGTAACACCATAATAAACGGAGAAAATATAGTA
>NW_022103958.1:610595-620086 GCF_000313985.2 Echinops telfairi | reverse complement strand
GAGTCGTGCAAACAGAACAAGCAAATACTGCATGATTTAAAACAGGAAAGGTGTGTGTCAAGGTTTTATACTCTCACCACACTTTTTCCATAAATATGCCTCAGAATAAATCCTCAGAGAAGCTGGATTATATGAAGGTCAGTGTGGGATCTGGATTGGAGGAGGACTTGTTAACCATCTGCAGTATGAAAATGTTATGACCTTGCTTGCTGAAACTGAGGAGGCATTGAAGCACTTGTTAGCGAAGGTCAAGGATTATAGCCTACAGTGTGAATTACAACTCAATGTGAAGATCAAAGTCCTCACAACTGGACTCACCGTAGCAGCATGAAAAATGGAGAAAAGTTTGCAGTTGTCAAGGATTTTTCAAGGTTCCACAATGGATGTCCATGGAAGCTTCAGTCAAACGATCCAAAGACATGAGGGAAATCTGCAGCTCAGGATCTCTTTAGAGAATTGACAAACAAGGGTGTTACGTGGAGGACTGAGGTGAGCTTGATACAAGTCTTGGTATTTCAATGCCCTAGTATGCATGTGAAGATTGGACATTGAATAAGGAAGATTGAAGAAGAATTGATGTCTAGGAATTGTGGTGCTGGAGAAAAATATTGAAAGTAGCATGATATACTGCAGCAACAAACTGATGTCTCAGAAGAAAGACATCCAGAATGCTCCTTAGGGGCTAGGATAGTGAGTCCACATCTCAAATACGTTGGACATGTTGTCAGGAGAGACCAGTCCTAGAGAAGCTGTAGTGATTGGCACTTAAAATATGGTGAGTGGTCATATAATGTGTAACTTTTGCATCTTTTTATCCAGAGCATATTAATGCACTAATGCACTAATGCACTGCCATCTAGTTGATTCTAACTCATAATATGTCTGTGAGTTTTGTTTTCATTTTTACTGCTTAACTGAATATAATTCTAACATTATTTTTTCCTTGTGATTCCTCACAGTGACAAATCTACCTGCTGGTCAATACTCCTGGTGGGGATCCAGCTGGAGGTCACTAGTTATTGCAAGCGACATGCAGTATGATTATTTATAAAATGACAATCTAACTTAAGAGGAGATGCATTTTAAGTTTTGAAGGATAAAATCAGGAGAAGGTGCAGAATATGCATTATAAGCATTTTATCCAGATAGAATAGTATACCTGGAAAAAATGCATCAAAATAATATCATTCCCTATGAATCTTTATTTTCTTATATTTTAAGTTTCTTAAAAGAATATATTTTATTCCTCTGATAGTAGTGAACTTTAAAGCATAAAAATAACTCAGTATAAATAGGTACTATTATATTTAACTACTTGGTCTTTGACTTACAAATCAATTCAGTATTTCACTAGAAAGGGTTTCTCTGACATTCTAATAAAAACTGTAGGTTATCACAAAGTAAGACAGAAACTATCATGCTCTGTGTTATGTAACTACTAAGGGAAGAGATAACTTTCTGTTACAAGTCTAACTTGAGTCCACCTGTCCTCAAACATTTATCCTTGGGAATGTGCCAACCAACCTCCCAAAGAAATTAGTCCCCTAGGATGACCAAATGTTGCCTTTTCATCAATGCCTCATATATGAGAGGCACTGGAATGATTAGAGTGATAGGCTAGGGTCACTCTGCTCTACTCACATTCAGAATAGCACCCAGGTATTCTTAGAAATATAATTTACAGGTGAACTTCACATTTGATTAGCAACTGCATAATATTTGAAAATTAATTTATGCTTCCTCAGGAAAAAATGTTTGAACAAAATGCAGAATTCATGCATCTGAAAGGAAAGTACTATTCTATCGCTGAACATTTGATCTCCTTAATAGCTTTATGTATTTTATTTGGAAGAAATATTCAACCTCAATCAAACTCTAGATAGCTCATTTAAGAAGAAAACACGTCTCCTTTATTTTGGCTTTTGGTAAGTCTCATTCTCAAAATTGGAGGCTGTAGGGTTCCATCAAAGAGAGTCGGCTTACTCAGTGCTGAAGTGCTCAGCAGTTAGCCAGAATATCATGAGTCTGAGCTCACCAGCTGCTCCCATGCAAATAGATACTTTAGTCATGGTATGTCTGAGCCCTCTGATGTCAACACATTTTCATTTGGTTTAAGTTAGAGCTGATAATACTGAGACACTATAAAAATATGTGTATCTGTGTTTCCTTTCTTTCTCTCCATATGTATACGTTTGTGCATGTATGTGTGTATAAATGTAGACCTTGCTCTCGGTAGAGCCAGCATTTTTACAGACAGATTTACAGAGTTGATGGAATCAGGAGTATATAAACAATGCTCCTATTTAGTAAAATATATTGATATATCAAATTAACAAGAAATTTCATTTTGAATTTAAAAATTAAGAAATCAAAATTCATGGTTGAAATACATATTCTGTGGTCTAGTATTTTAATAAAGACCCTAAAGGTTGATGAATCTAATATGTCAGTTGATTCCCACTCTTCACAGCCCTATAGGACCAGAAAGAACTTCCCCTGTGGGGTTCTGAGACTTTACAGGAACAGAAAACCTAGTCTTTCTCCCCAAGAATGACTGGTGGTTTCAAACTGCAGATCTTGTATTTAGAAGCCCAATGCAAAACTACAACAGATATGAAATTGCCTAGGAAACAAAGGGAAGGAACGAAGCTTTAAAAATGGGTTCTGTTATTGCTTACTACACACTTATGCTTTTTCTCAGGATGCTGAACGTAATGATAACAAATGAAATAGAACAATGAGCCCTCTTTGTAACAACGCTCACATAGTGGAACCACTTAGTAAACAATGACTAATTCTGTGTTTGAATAAATTTCTAAAACTAGTGTCCCAGGATTTTACCTAAAAATATGTATGCCAGTAAAGCTATGGTAAGATATATCCTGGGGATTAAAGATGTTACTAAAGTGAGGCATTAGTGATACTGACAGTTTCCTTCTAATTGTATAATACTTACTCCTCTTTATTATACAATTATAACAAATACATGCTTTTCTTATCCAATACCATTTATACCCATTCAAAAATGGCAACAAAATTAGATTTGGTTCAGTACAATCCATACTTAAAAAAATCAATTTGTAGATGTAGAATGCTGTGCTTTTCCAAGCAAAACCTGCATTAAATCACTAGTGTTAAATATCTACTTTCCTCTATAATTCAGGGACGTCACAAACAATGGATAGAAGGAACAACACAAATGTGTCTGACTTCATCCTTGTGGGACTCACAGACTCTGAAGAGGTCCAGCTGGTGCTCTTTCATCTATTTCTCCTGATCTACCTGGTTACTGTGCTGGGGAACGCAGGGATGATCCTCATCATCCGCCTGGACCTCCAGCTGCACACGCCCATGTATTTCTTCCTCAGTCACCTGTCATTCATTGATCTCAGCTACTCATCAGTCATTACCCCTAAAACCTTGGAAAACCTAATAGCTTCCACCAAACATATTTCATTTGGAGGCTGTTTAGCCCAGATGTATTTTTTTGTCTTCTTAGGTGCCACAGAATTTCTTTTTCTCTCTGCAATGGCCTATGATCGCCATGTAGCTATATGCAAACCTCTACAATACCCAGTCATTATGTCCCCATCACTATGCGGCTCCCTGCTCCTTGCCTCCTATTTGATTGGCTTTAGTGAGTCCCTTGTTATTGTGATGTCCATGAACACCTTGCATTTCTGTGACTCCAATGTAGTGCATCACTTTTTCTGTGACACCACGCCAATTTTAGCGCTGTCCTGCACAGACACACATGATACTGAGACCATGATATTCATTCTTGGTGGCTCCACCTTAGTGGCTTCTCTTATCACAATCTCTGTTTCCTATGCATCCATTCTCTCTACTATACTGAAAATCAATTCCGCATCAGGGAAGCAAAAAGCCTTTTCTACCTGTGCCTCCCACCTGCTGGGTGTCACCATCTTCTATGGTACCACAATTTTCACTTATTTAAAGCCACGGAGCTCCTACTCCTTGGGAAAGGACCAAGTGGCCTCTGTGTTTTACACTATTGTGATCCCCATGCTGAACCCGCTCATTTATAGTCTTAGGAACAAAGAAGTGAAAAGGGCTGTCCTTAGACTTATGCAGAAGAGGGAGAGCACCAGTTAATATGACAGTGATGTAAGGGTTTAATCTCACGGCTTCTCTTTCTTTTACTAGGTATTTCTTAGATCCTTCTCTCTTAAACTATTTACTCTTTAATTAGTCTGTTTTTATTGAGAACAGTGGCTCTATTTTGGTCCAATTATATACAGTTTCACTGGTCAATTTTTTAATAAAAATGTTTTATTGTAAATTAGGTGCGATCTTATATTTCAGATCTTCAATGTTTTATTCAATAGTGTAAACTACTAATCAAACCCATAATGTAAATGTGCTTTACGGAGAAGTATAGGACAGAGTTTACCAGCAATTGTCTTATAATTTGACATTCCAGGTTTACCTTCTGAGTCAGTCATTTGTTAATCTTCACAACTTTAAAAAGTCATTTATTAGCTCAGCGTCCATTCTTTAGCTTGTGAGCAATATATATTATTTACTTGTCCCTAAAGTAATAGTGACACCCTAAACACACCAAAATACAGTCCTTAGTGTGGTACTAGTAAGTCCTGCTCATTATCACTAGGATCTGTACAACTTTGAAATGTTTAAGCTCTGGGGAATTAACAGTGAAATCAGTCAGCTGTCAACCAAATGTTAATGATTTGAATCTACCAACTGCTCTTAGGTAGGAAGATGTAGGATCTATTTCTCTATTGATTTATGGAAACTCTATGAAATCTTTCTACCTTGTACTGCAGTGTCACTCTTATTTGATAATGAGTTGAAAGTAGAGGTTATGGTGGAAATATTCTAATAGATAATGTCCTTTCCAAGTAAGAATAATCACTGATGTATTATAAATTATTTGAGGGCAAATGAGTTCCGATTCATGCAAAATGTTTAAATATTAAATATGAAAATATTAAGGAAAATTCAACCACTCATATTTTAGATGTGCAATTAAGAAAATGATATAGGTTAACATAAAATGGAACATGGAAAACTTTGAAAGAAAACTGTTAAAGAAAGTGGTAATGGCCCAAATTTCTAGAAATATGTTCATATACTTCTGATCTCATGTGTATGTATATATGTTATTTATAATATAATATGTATATTCTCTTACATCTTTGTTTCCTTTCAGCAGTATATTTTTGAAAATCCCTCTCTCTGTCAATAGATCCTCTGAAATGAATATGATTTTTGTGTACATACACAATATCAGACCTCTCATTTTGCATCACTTTGGACCTGGAACATTGAAAATTCATCAGGTTAACCAACTGCCTGTGGAAATACATTCTTGAAGTCTACTTGTAAAATGATTGGAAAGCCAGCGTTTCCGTGATTTGTCAACATTCCCCCAGAATGTAACCTCTGTGTACTTCAGACTCTCATTGTCTTTACTCTGAATTCTATAGGCCCATTATGTTCTGTAAAAATAAACTATGAAATTGAATGTCCACTGCTTGTTTTCAAACTGCCATTGGGGAAAAACTAAAACTAAGAAATCACAACGAACTCAGGGTTAATGTATCCCATAAAAAGTGGTCAGGTACATTTCTGATGTATTAGTTTTCCTTTAAAACGTTTCCTTCCATGTTCCAGTATTGCAAGTTGAATTTCATTTGCTATTGTGTATTACAGGACACATTTATTTCCAAGTAACAGATCTTAAAATTGTCTGCACAGTGACTACACATTTTGGCTGTATTCAGGTTATACGATCTTTTAAAAATATTACATTAAGCTCTTTTTTAGAGTACATTTTATTGCTAAAGTATTTACCTTGAATTTGTATAATGAAGTAAAACCTATGTTTTAGGATTGAATACTAGTATTTGCAGTTATTGAAACCTGCTAATTAATTTATTCAAATGTAAAGACAAAACAGAATGTGTCTCTACTTTATTATTTAGAACAAATAATTGTTTAACCGTAACTTATTTTTGTGTATTGAGAATGTATTGTTTGCATTAAACACACACAAAAAGGCTGGTGGAAAAATGAGAAGGTAGAGGGAAAATACATAGTCTCCCTCATATTGGAATGTATATATATACATAGAACTATGTATGCTGTCGGGATCATGGATCAGACACCTTGTGCATTAATGAGAGTACATAGGGATATTTTCAAAAGAGCGACCAAATCATTATACTTTACTGGTGTCCCTGCCTCTTTGGTTATGTTCCAGCTGACACGGGCACTTTGGTGCCTGCTTTTCTAGTGTATCCAATCCACAGCTCCCCTCTAAATACTCCATTTTAACTTAGGTTACAGCATGTGTTTCTTGATTCTGTGTTGGAGAAAGAAGTTACTAGGCCACATGAAAAACAGAACAGCATATGAGGTTTGGAGACACGATGCCCTTCATAGGTTCTCCGCATTACTGTCTTGCCATTGTGGTCCAGTGCTCCTTATGCATTGACCAATTCACACAGTTAGAACCACAGGCTAGTAGCCAACTGCTTGTACAAAGGGTGAAGGGTCAGGGCTCACAGGGAATGACACGGCCTTTAGTTTGATCTGAGAGTAACTTTCCCCAAAATCAGTTTCACATCCAATAGTATCAGTGGAAGTATGCATGTCCAATGGTAATACCAAGGATGGAATGTTTTAGCCAGTCATCCATGTACCAAGTATATGTTGGAAAGGGGCCCTCGGGCTGCCTCACCAGTAGATCTCTCCTCTATGCTGGGGTTCATCCGGACTTGTAGTCCTTTCGGTATTTTATCCAGAATTTATCTTTTTTTCATTCTGGACAGTTTTCTGCTGTTCTTTACTCCAGACTGGTAAATACTCTTTTTTCCCCATATATCAATAGAGTGGCCTCAAGATTGTGCCAAGTGGAATATAGATACCCTCTCATACACCAAAAGGCCACAAAGGCCTACAGGTATTTCAGCATCCTACAGATGTAGTAAGCGTGTGTTTTATCAACTGTTGCTTCAAACAACACGCAACTATTACCTAACAGGACAACACCAAGGAATTTTTACCACCATTCCCAGCACTTGCATTCCTTAAGTGTTTATGGTTATCCTCTCCCCTATATATAGATGATCAGAACATTTGTACAATCCTTATCAGGTAAACATCTACAGAAGTTAGAATAATGTCATCAGTTTCAGGAAAACAATGGACAACAGCAGGGAAATAAAAGCACCAGGTCCCTAACATCTACGCTGTGACTAATAGTGAGGCGGTGTTAATACACCTCCAGTTCTGTACCTCCCTGGTGAAGACAGAGTGATCCTAGCAGACAGAGTTAGGGGGATGCTGAAGAAGACCTTGTGGTGGTGTTAGGTGCCTTCCCGCTGGTTCTGACTTGGGTAGAGACCCACGTAAAAGAAATATAAACAATGCCCTGTCCTGCATTATTTCCCATTCATTCTGATGTTGGAGGTCAGTGTCACAGCATTGTCATTAATATCAATCCATCTCATTAAGTTCATTCTCTTCTTCTTACATTACCAAGCATGTTGCCTTTTTTCAAAGACTGGACCCTCCACAATCTACTAGGTCCAGATTTGGAAACCACCAGCTGCCCTGAGGGAGAAAGACAGGCCTTGCTTTTCCCCTCACCAGTCTTCAAAATCCACAAGGGTTGTTCTACTTTGTCTCATAGGGTCTCTATGAGTTTACGTTGATAACGCCTGTGAGAACCTTTAGGTTTGTTTGTGGCTGAGGGGGCAGTTTGGTCCCTTCTGACAATATGTCTAAAGTATGAACCACTGAATCTCAGTGTCCTCACTTATGGGGAGTTTCCTGGCAGTATTTCTTTCAAGGCAGATTTGTTTGTTCTGTTGGTAGACCATGGTATGTTTAATATTCTTCACCAACACCATAATTCAAATGCATCAAAGCTACTCTGGTCTTCCTTATTCATCATTCATCTTCCCATGTGTATGAAGTGATTGAAACTCACATGGCCTGGGTCAGCAGCACCTTTGTACTCAATGTGACATCTTTGTTCTTTAACAATCTGAAGAAGCTTTTTTCAGCATATTTTCAATGTGGTAAGTGGTTTGGTTTCTTGACTGTTGCTTTCTTGGGCATCGACCCAAGTAAAATTAAAGCTTTGAAATTTTAATATTTTCCCCATCTAGTAAGGAGCCCTTGCTTTCTATTAGATTACACTTTGGTCTGATAATCACAAAGTCAGTGGTTCAACCCACAGCCTTTTGCTCTTATAAAGTTATACAATATCAGAATTCCTAGAGTGCATTTCCACCCTGCCCATTGGGTCAATAAAAGTCTGAATCAACTTGATGGCAGTAGGTTTAGTTTGGTTTTATCACAATATTGCTTATCAGTCCAGTTCTAAGGCTTTACCTTGGGGTTGTTTGCGTTATCTCTAGTTTTGACACTCATTAGTGAGCACATGCAATCTGTTATCTGGTTTCAGCAAGGAAGATTGTATCTTCTTCACATCCCAGCTTGCTAATGAGTGTTCCTTCAGTTTGGATCCCAAAATATTCCTACAGTCCAGCCTTTCAGGTTATTTGCTCAACATTCAAATTGAATAAATATGATAGAATGATATAGCCCTGATGCACATTTACTGATTTGAAATCATGTAATGTTCCATTTTCCTCTTCAAAGGACTATCTCCTAGTGTGTATGAAGGTGAAATATGAAAATTGTGATAGTTAGGTTTATTGTGACAATTAGAACTCCTTAGGAACATGTGGCCAGAGTTGCATCTTAATTGGAAGGGGACTGAAATAAATACTTTCAGTGGTAGACATCCTGTCTCTCTTCCTCCATGGTGATCAGTCCAGCCCAGTTTTCTGCTGCTTGAGGTAGTTCTTTGACTCAGCCATGTGCTGCACAACCTGTGGGTCAAGCCAACCAGTGGATTGTTTTGCTAGAGCTTGAGCCTCCTTCAAGACCTGCTTAACAAGGCTGCTTGTGTTTACTTTGCTTGAGCTTGAGGCTGTTGGATCATGTCGCTATGTATTACTTGAATAAGAGTTTCTATCAAGAGCTGCTTCAATAAGCTCTGGCTTTCAATAAGTTGTTGCCCCACCTGCTGCCTTAGGGCAGACTCTGCCTGTCTTGTCTGAGGGAAGACTCCACTCCCTTTCCATGCCTTGGACCAGCAGTCAGTATGTGTTGAAAGTCCTTCTGTATATTAACTGTTCCATGAAAGTGAGTTGAACTGAACCCTTAGTACTGCGTGTGGACTAATTATTAGTTATATCCCTTCTCGCTGTATAAACCTCTCCTTCTATAGATACATAGTCATAAATGTCCTGGCTTTGTTTCCCAGAGGACCCTTCCTAACCCAAAAATAATTAAGGTTTTTTGTAATTGTAATAATTTATTTCATCCATTGTTTAAGATATACACAGTCTAATGTTATTTCACATTTAAATGCAAGTTTCGGCATCTCCTCTGACATTCACTTTCTTCTTTTCTTGTTCCTGTTGTTG
>NW_022103958.1:607446-608735 GCF_000313985.2 Echinops telfairi | reverse complement strand
GTAAGACATGAAAAAATAATAATAATTTATATATTATCAAGGGTTCATTAGGGAGGGAGGGCCGGGGAGGGAGCGAGGAAAATGAGGAACTGATAGATACCAAGGACTCAAGAAAGAAAATATTTTGAGAATGATGATGGCAGGAAATGTACAAATGTGCTTGACTCAATGGATGGATGGATGATGATAAGAGTTATATGAGCACCAAATAAAATGATTTAAAAACATTCTGTCTAGAAAGGTTGATTATATTTGCGAGTCCTATAGAATATATGTACACTATTAACTAAAATACGGACAATTTTTTCAAAAATTTTGAATATGGACCAACATCTAACATTACTTCCAGTTGAGACAATGCTAAAAATGTACATTGTATATAAAACAAAGTTTCTCAAACAATTTTTTCATTACCTCTTGCACATCTTTATTTCTTTATCTTTTTTATTTTTTTACATCTTTATTTCTTAAACTATGAGTAATGGGGTTGAACATGGGGATCACAATGGTGTAAAATATAGACACTATCATGTCATGATTCAAAGCATAGCTGGAACTTGGTCACATCTATTAGAACAAGATTGTCCCATGATAAATGGACACTCCAGTGAGGTGAGCGCCACAAGTGGAGAAGACTTTTCGTCGTCCTTCCACAGAGCACATCCTCAGCATGGCCAGAAGAATGAAAAAGTAGGAAATCAAGACAATCAAGATGGTGACTATCTCAATAAAACCCACAAAGTAGAAGAGGAGAAGTTGGTTGATGTGCGTGTCAGAACAGGAGATGGCAAGGATTGGGGGGATATCACAAAAGACATGTCTAATTCCATTGGATGCACAGGAGAGGCTGAAAATGATGACTGTATATAGTGCTGTTATGGTTCATTGCAGAATATTGTTTGTTACAGTGTTAAAAGTACTTCACTGCATCTGGACCAAACACAACCCAATCCACTATGATTGAGTGAATCCCCAATCATAGTGACCCTATCACAGAGTAGAACAACCCTATAGGGAACCCTAGACTGTAATCTGTAAGCTAGCAGACATCCAAACCTATTTTTGGCAGTGTAAACTAGTGTATTTAAATTGTTCATATTTCAATAGAAATTTCGGAAGGCTGAAGACACCCAATATATACCTTAGCCACAGCAATGGACTAGAGTATATAAATAATCACCAAGGTGTTCTTACTTGAAACTGATTTCCGTGTAATTAACAACATTAATGAAATGTGAACACTTATCACACATAAAGCAGGGTCTCATTCAGATTTCTATAAATAATTG
>NW_022103958.1:605361-606501 GCF_000313985.2 Echinops telfairi | reverse complement strand
TCAGCTCAGTGCTTAGTCACTGCACTCTGAGAGTTCCTCAATGAACCCAAGACTTCAGAGTCTAGTGTAGACTTACTATCATATGCAACCTAGAGAGGGAAGTTAAAACTAAATAAGATGTGAGAATTGAGCACCACCTAGAAAAGTAGCTTGTGCTAAGCCACAGCAGCACAGTGATAATTCACGCCCTTATTCTCTGATTCTGCAATTGAAGATTTGCCACACCATTTTGCATTTCCATTATATATTTTTTATTATTCTTATATCATCATTCTCTATCAAAATGCAAAGGAGCATCTTCACATATCTTATTTCTGTTTCAAATGCAAGCTGCTTAAATCAACCACACCCTTTTAAAATAATGTAATACCTTCTAGAGTAAAATCAATTTATATCTGTTCAAGAGAAAGGAATTATGATTCAGAAATAGCATTTACCCACATTTGGTTGACACTTCATATACAGTTAAAAATTTCTGTAATTTTTAGATAAAGCATCTTAATTATATTGCTCCTATTCTGAACTTCAATGAAAATATTAAAACAAATTTCTCACTTGGCACTTCAAATGATGTAAATATGCTGTCTCTTCTCTTTCTTCTACATGTTTTCAGGATCATATGTTTTTCACTATTCATTGTAGGTATAATTAAATAGAATCATTTGTATGGGAATTAAATACTAAGGCATATACTTTAGTATTAGAGATTCAAATTTCCAGCTTATATAACATTTTCTCAGTGACCACAAACATTTGGTCTTACCTGTAGAACTCACCTGCTCATTCAGTAAAGGTTTGTTCTAAATCTTATGTGTTTGGGTTTGTATACCAGCTTTTTAATGTCTTCTTTAAGCTGTAGGTAATTTTCTTAAGAAGAAAACATACTAACACTCTTTTGGAACAGAAAATCAAAAGGAATTTTTATCCCTTGAATAAGCAAGAGAATCGTTCTGGAATAATAATCTATATAGATTATATAATAATCTGTAATAATTAGTTATAAAGATAACTAGACGAGTGATTTTGTCCCTAGAAAACTGAACCTTTAATGGGAAAACATATGGCAAAAGATTGGAAATGGAGGTGCACTGGCACAGATAGGAACTGGAAATACAGTGAACCCAGGACAGATGAACCCCC
>NW_022103958.1:602569-603946 GCF_000313985.2 Echinops telfairi | reverse complement strand
CACTCTGCACTCACCCTCATTTACAAATACATGATTGGCTGTAAATTAATATGGAAACAGACTGCGACTGCGTCATCTTTCTCCACACAGCAAATGGTGGTATCATAAAATATTCCTCTAGTCCATTTAAAATGCCAATGATCAAAAGCATGCACTGAAAGTATTAGCAGGTTTTGGGAGAAACTGAAGCCCTCACTCACTGCTGTTTAGGATCATCAAATGGTGAAAGCATTAGAGACAATGGGTTCACAATGTGATGCCCCGGCTGCTCGGCAGGAGAGAAAATGAGACTTTCAACTCCAGTCACAGTTACAGCCTTGGAAACCCACAGGGGAACTGCTCCCTCTCCTGGATGGATCATCAGCCCAAATGGACAAAATGACTGTGTGTGTGTTTTGTTTGTACATTGATGTGTAATCCATTGAGCAAATTGTAATCTTTGACATTCAGCCCTAAATGCTTCAAGTCACCTTAGTTTTCAGCAAGCAAAGTTGTGTCTTAAGCCAAACCCAAGTGCAATAGATGGTGTGTGGGACCATATTTGACCACATCTGGATTCTCTAAAGCATAAGGTAGGCCTCAAACATGCCTCCATGCCCCAACCTTCTTTACTCTACTCTGACACCAGCCATTCTTCCCAGGTACTCTACTGGTGTGCCACATTTGATCATCCAGAGCAATGGCCACACAGAAATCAAAGACAACACTAACAATTATGGAGGTTAATCAGAAAGGTAATGGGTTACTACAAGCCAAGTTCAGTCTTCACTAAGGGCACCGTCTTTGGTTTACAGTAACACTTATCCTCAGCCAGCCTCCAAATCTCTCATCCTCAGCCTCTCAAACATGTGGTCCCTTGACCTGTGCTTTCCTGAACCAGGCAGCTGACCTGTGACTGTCCCACAGCTCCATAGTCTAGGCACTGCTCCCCTTGCTCTGTCCCATAAGCTAAGTGTCACAGACTCCGGTGTCCCTGGACATCACACAGAACTAGAACATGCTCCTCTTTCTAAGGTTTTGGGTTCTCTCTCTCTTCTGCTTCAAATGTGGCTCGTCCTTACAGCAGGGCACTGTGGTAGAATAATTAAAATTGACCAATCCTCTCTGTAAGTGTTATTACACTTGGGTTTCATATTCCCATTTCACAGATTATTTTTTCCACATTCAGATTGAGTACATATGGTGACAGGATAGAGCCTTCCTGCATAACTTCCTCAATTTTCAAGTGTGCAGCATCCCCTTGTCAAGTCTGACGGACTGCCTCCAGATCGTGTTACTATTTTTGCACAATGAGGAGTGTTCCGGATTTCTCATTGTTATCAGCAATTAGGCATGGTTCACTCAGTGAAATGTTTTTGTATATTCCATAAACTGTAA
>NW_022103958.1:598003-601076 GCF_000313985.2 Echinops telfairi | reverse complement strand
CTTGGAAGAAGTCCAGCCAGAATGGTAAGTAAGGATGGAAGGATGCTAAGACGTACTCTCACATAATTTGGAGGTGGTGTCAGGAGAGACATGTCCATAGAGAAGGGCATCATACTGGGCAAAGTGAAGGCACGGCTAAGAAAGAGGAATGCCCTCAACGAAGTGAATGGCCACAGTGGCTGCAACACCGAGCTCAAACCTAAACACAGCTGTGGAGATGGCTCAGCGCTGGACACTGTTTCAGTCTGTTGTTCATAGGGTTGCTAAACTTGGAACTGACTCCATAACACCTAATGATGACCAAAAAAAAATCATCAGTAGCAGACCCAGAGGGGCAATTGTGTTTAGATATCTTTGGTCTCTATGAATTGGACTGGACTCGATTCAACTGCGCTTGGTTTTGGAATTTTCAATTTTTTTCTACTGATTTTTCTTCAATTATACTTATATCTTACCTTGTTACCTTTCAATTCCTTGGCTCAATTTATTTTTTAGTTTCATTTTGTCAAAGCTGAGCCACTTATTTGGGTTCTTTTCTCCAAACATAACTACTAATTTATACCACCTTTATTTTAAACAGTAGCTAAGCTACTGTCCATATTTGTAGAAAAGTTCTATTGTCATTTTCACTCAATTTGCAAAATGTCATAATTGTCCTTGTGAAATCTCCCCCTTGACTTGTGTATTATATTAAATGTGCATTAAATATTTGCAGTATTCAAAAGCAAATGATAAAAGAAAGAAACAAATATAGGTAAAGAAATTTTAAAAAAAATTTACCAGTTACTGACGCAGGAATTTTGAATTCTCAAATCATAATTATACAATTTCTTCTTTCCACTTTGATAATATTTCCTTCATAAGCCAAACTGAATATCAATAAGATGATTCCAACTCATAAGAACCCTATAGAACAGAGTAGAATTGCACCTCTGGGCTTCTGAGACTGAAACTCTTGATAAGACGTGTTGTTTTGTTTGTTGTTGTAATGGTTATATTTAAAGTCTTGCTCACTTTCACCAAGTGACAAAAATGAGTCGTGCAAACAGAACAAGCAAATACTGCACGATTTAAAATCAGGAAAGGTGTGCATCAAGGTTTTATACTCTCATTATACTTGTTCCCCTGATATGCCTCAGAGTAAATCCTCAGAGAAGCTGGATTGTATGAAGGAAGTGTGGGATCTGGATTGGAGGAGAACTTGTTAACCATCTGCAGTATGAAAATGTTATAACCTTGTTTGCTGAAACTGAGGAGGCATTGAAGCACTTGTTAGCGAAGATGAAGGATTGTAGCCTACAGTGTGGATTACAACTCAGCATGAAGATCAAAGTCCTGACAACTGGACTCACAGTAGAAGCAGGAAAAATATACAAAAGTGTGCAGTTGCCAAGAATTTTGCCAAGGTTCCACAATGGATGCCCATGGATCCGCAGTCAAACGATCCAAAGACATGAGGGAAATCTGCAGGTCATGATCTCTTTAGAGAATTGACAACGGTGTTACTTGGAGGACTGAGGTAACATTGAGTAAGGAAGACCGAAGAAGAACTGATGTCTATGAATTGTGGTGCTGGAGAAAAATATTGAAAAGTGGCAGGGAATGCTGCAAAGACATCTTCTACCTGAGAAGAAAGACAGCCAGCATGCTCGTTAGAGGCTAGGATAGTGAGTCTGCATCTGACATATGTTGGACATGTTGTCAGGAGAGACCAGTCCTAGAGAAGGTGCAGTGATTGGTATTTAAAATAAGATGAGCAGTCATCTAAAGTGTAACTTTTGTATCTTCCTATCCGGAGCATGCTAAAACCAAATGGACTGTCATCTAGTTGATTCTAACTCATAATATGTCTGTGAGTTTGGTTTTAATTTTTACTGATTAGCTAAAGTCTAACATTATTTTTTCCTTGTGATTCCTCACAGTGACAATCCATCTGCTGGCTAATACTCCTGGTGGGGATCCAGCTAGCATCACCAGTTAATGTAAGCTACATGCAGCTGTATGATTTATGAAGTGCTAATCTAACTTAAGATGAGAGGAATAAAATCAGGCGAAGATGCAGAACAGACAAATAAGCATTTTATACAGATAGATGAAAGTACCTAGAAAAACATGCATCAGCATAACATTCCTTATGAACCTTTATTTTCTTATATTTTAACTTTCATAAATGAATATATTTTATTCCCATGATTGATAGCATTGAACTATAAAACATAAACATAACTCAGTATAAATAGGTACTATTATATTTAACTACTTGATCTTTGGGTTAGAAATCAATTCAGTATTTCTCTAGAAAGAGCTTCTTGGACATTCTAGTAAAAACTTTAGGTTATCACAAAATAAGACAAAACCATCATGCTCTGTGTTATGTAACTACTAAAGGAGCAGAAAACTTTCTGCTACAAGCCTAACTTAAATCCACTTGTCCTTAAACACTTATTCTTGGAAATGTGCCAACCAGCCTCCCAAAGAAATTAGTCCCCTAGGATGACCAAATGTTGCCTTTTCATCAATGCCTCATATATGAGAGGCACTGGAATGATTAGAGTGATAGGCTAGGGTCACTCTGCTCTACTCACATTCAGAATAGCACCCAGGTATTCTTAGGAATATAATGTACAGGTGAACTTCACTTTTGACTAGTAACTGAATAATATTTGGAAATTAATTTATGCTATCTCAGGAAAAAAATGCTTGTACAAAATGCAGAATTAATGCATCTGAAAGGAAAGTACTATTATATCACTGAACATTTGATCTCTTCAATTGCTTTATATATTTTATTTGGAAGAAATATTTAAACTCAATCAAACTCTACATAGCTAATTTAAGAAGAACATTTGTCTCCTTTACTTTGGCTCATGGTAAGTCTCATCTCAAAATTGGAGGCTGTATGTTTAGATCAAAGAGAGTCTCAGACTCAGTGGTGAAGTGCTCAGTTGCTGGCTCCACTGGAAAAAGATGCCCAAAAATCATTATAGGTCTGCATCCTCTGATGTCAATACATTTTATTTGGGTTAAGTTAGAGCTGATAATACTGAGACACTGTACTGTATTTTTTTCTCAC
>NW_022103958.1:595297-597631 GCF_000313985.2 Echinops telfairi | reverse complement strand
ATTAGGAGCTCAATGCAAAACTACTACCAGTATTAAATAGCGAGGGGAACAAGGGGAAGGAATGATGCATTACAAATGAGTTTCTGCCATTGCTTACTACACATTTATACTTTTTCTGAAGATGTGGAGCCTAACGATTACCAAAAAAATAGAATGATGAGCCCTGTATGTAACAATGCGAATAAGGTGGAATCATTTAGTCAACAGTGACTAATTCTGGGTTTGAATAAATTGCTAAACTAGTATCCCAAGTTTTTACCCCAAAATATGTGTAGCAGTAAAGCGATGGTAAGATATATCCTAAGGATTAAAGATCTTAGTAAAGTGAAGCATTAGTGATACTAGTAGTTTTGTTCTAAATTTATTATAGTTGCTCCCTTTTATTATACAATTATAATAAATAGATACTTTTCTTATCCAATAGCATTTACACCCATTCAAAAGTGGCAATAAATTATATTTGGTTCAATAAAATCCATATTTTAAAAGAAAATCAATTTCAGATGTTCAATGCTGTGCTTTTCCAATCAAAACTTGCATTGTCACCAGTGTTAAATATCCACTTTCCTCTATAATTCAGGGACGTCACAAACGATGGGTAGAAGAAACAACACGAACGTGCCTGACTTCATCCTTGTGGGACTCACAGACTCTGAAGAGGCCCGGCTGGCCCTCTTTCATCTATTTCTCCTGATCTACCTGGTTACTGTGCTGGGGAACGCAGGCATGATCCTCATCATCCGCCTGGACCTCCAGCTGCACACGCCCATGTATTTCTTCCTCAGTCACCTGTCATTCCTTGATCTCAACTATTCATCAGTCATTACCCCTAAAACCTTAGAAAACCTAATAGCTTCCACCAAACATATTTCCTTCATAGGCTGTTTAGCCCAGATGTATTTTTTTGTCTTCTTAGGTGGCACAGAATTTCTTCTTCTCTCTTCTATGGCGTATGATCGCTATGTAGCTATCTGCAAACCTCTCCAATACCCAGTCATTATGTCCCCATTCCTCTGCTGCTCCCTGCTCCTTGCCTCCTATTTGATTGGCTTTAGTGAGTCCCTTGTTATTGTGATGTACATGAACACCTTGCATTTCTGTGACTCCAATGTAGTGCATCACTTTTTCTGTGACACTAACCCAATTTTAGCTCTATCCTGCACAGACACACATGATATTGAGACCATGATATTCATTCTTGGTGGCTCCACTTTAGTGACTTCTCTTATCACAATCTCTGTTTCCTATGCATCCATTCTCTCTACTATCCTGAAAATCAATTCCACATCAGGGAAGCAAAAAGCCTTCTCTACCTGTGCCTCCCACCTCCTGGGAGTCACCATTTTCTATGGTACCATGATTTTCACTTATTTAAAGCCACGGAGCTCCTATTCCTTAGGAAAGGACCAAGTGGCCTCTGTGTTTTACACCATTGTGATCCCCATGCTGAACCCGCTCATTTATAGTCTTAGGAACAAAGAAGTGAAAAAGGCTGTCATTAGACTTATGCAGAAGAGGGAGAGCACCAGTTAATATGACAGTGATGTAAGGGTTTAATCTCACGGCTTCTTTTTCTTTTACTAGGTGTTTCTTAGATCCTTTTCTCTTAAACTATTTACTCTTTAATTAGTCTGTTTTTATTGAGAACAGTAGCTCTATTTTGGTCCAATTATATACAGTTTCACTGGTCAATTTTTTAACAAAAAATGTTTGCGGTAAATTAGGTGGGATCTTATATTTCATAACCTCAACTTTGTATTCAGCAGTGATAACTACTAATCAAACTCCTCATTTAAATTTGTTACACATAGAAGTATAGGACAGAGTTTAACAGCAATTGTCTTACAATTTGACATTCCAGGTTTACATTGATAGTCAGTCATTATTTAATCTATACCACTCTAGTATGTCATTTATTCTTTCAGTATCCATTCTTTAGTCTGTGAACAGTATATATTATTTCGTTGGTCCAAAATTATTAGTGACACCCAAACCTTACCAAAATGCAGTTATTTATCTGGTACTAGTAAATGTTGCTCATTATCCCTAGACTTGTACAACTTTGATATGTTTAAGAAGCTCTGGGGGAGTAGCAGTGAAATCAGCCAGCTGCCAACCAATGTTCAGTGATTTGAATCTACCAGCAGCTCCTATGTAAAAACATGGAGGATCTACTTCTCTATATATTTATGGAAATTCTACCTAGTCCTGTGGTGTCACTCTTATTTGGAAATGATTTGAAGGCAGAGATTAGGGTGGAAATATCTTTAATAGATAATGTCCTTTGCATTGAAGAATACTCACTGATGCTTTGAAAATTATTGGAGAGTAACA
>NW_022103958.1:589614-594804 GCF_000313985.2 Echinops telfairi | reverse complement strand
GAATTCTCATTGTCTTTGCTCTGAATGCTATAGGCCCATTATGTTCTATAAAAATATAGAAATCATTATGAATTTGAATCTTCACTGGTTGTTTTCAAACAGTCAGTGGGGAAAAACTGTAAAACTAAAAAGTTACAATGAATCCAGGTCTAAAGTATCCCATAAAATGGTCAGGTACATTTCTAAATGTATTATGTTTCCTTGAAACTGTTTCCTTCCATGTTCCAACATTGCAGTTTTAATTTCATTTGCTATTATAATATTACATGAGGAATTTATTTCCAAGTAACAGATTTATAAAATGTCTACCCACTGACTACACATTTTGGCTCTATTCTGGTTATATGAGTAAACAAATTATATTAAGATTTTGTATTTTAGATTACATTTTATTGCTAAACTATTTACCTTGAATTTGTGTGGTGAAATGAGACCTCTGTTTTAGGATTGAATACTAATGTTTCCACTTATTGAAAACTTTTAATTCATTTATGCAAATATTATGACAAAACAAAATGTCTCTACTTCATTATTTAGAAAGGTGCCTTAAAATAGAAATATGGAAAATTATTGTTTAATTATAACTTTTTTTCTTTGAAACTGTATTGTTTGTATTACACACACACACACAAAGGCTTGTAGAAAAATGAGAAGCTAGAGGGAAAATACAGAGTCTCCCTCATATTGGAATGTATAGACATAGACCTATGTATGCAGTCACGATCAGGGAGCAGGCACCTTGTGCATTAGTGAGAGTATATAGGGATATTTTAAAAATAGCCACCAAATCATTATACTTTACAGGTGTCCCTGCCTCTTTGGTTATGTTCCAGCCAATACGGGCACTATGGTGCCTGCTTTTCTGGTGTATCCAATCAACAGCTTCCCCTCTAAATACTCCATTCTAACTTCAGTGAAAGCACGTGTTTCTTGACTCTGTGTTGGAGAAAGAAGTTGCTAGGCTACATGAAAAACAGAACAGCATATGAGGTTTCAAGACACGATATCCTTCATAGGTTCTCCCCATTACTATCTTGCCATTGTGGTCCAGTGATCCTTATGCATTGACCAAGTCACACAGTTAGAACCACAGGCTTTTAGCCAACTGCTTGTACAAAGGGTGAAGGGTCAGAGCTCATGGGGCTTGACACAGCCTTTAATTTGATCTGAGGGTAGCTTTCCCCAAATCCGTTTCAAATCCAATAGTATCAGTGGAAGTATGCATGTCCACAGCTGATCCCAAGGATGGCATGCTATAGGCAGTCATCCATGTACCAAGTATCTGCTGGCAAGGGGCCCTCGGGCTGCCTCACCAGTAGAGCTCTCCTCTATGCTGGGGTTCATCCTGACTTGTAGTCCTTTAAGTATTTTATCCAGAATTATCCTTTTTTCATTCTTGATAGTTTGCTGCTATTCTTTGCTCCAGACAAGTAAATACTCTTTTTTTGCTCTATCAATAAAGTGGCCTCAATGACTGTGCCAAGTGGAGCATAAGTACCCTCTCATACACCAAAAGGACACAAAAGCCTACACATATTTTTGCATCCTACAGGTGTAGTAAGCTTGCGTTATATCAACTGTTGTTTCAGACAATAAACAACTATTATCTAAGAAAACCACCCCAAGGCATTATTACCACCATTCCTAGCACTTGCATTTTTTAAGGGTTCATGGTTACCTCTCCCCTATACATAGATGATCAGAAAACCTAGACAATCTTTAACAGATAAAGATCTACAGAAGTTAGAATAATGTCATCAGTTTCAGGAAAACAATGGACAACAGCAGGGAAATAAAAGCACCAGGTCCCTAACATCCACGCTGTGACTAATAGTAAGGCGGTGTTAACATACCTCCAGTTCTGTACCTCCCTGGTGAAGACATACTGCTCCCAGGGAGACAGAGCTGGAGGGATGCTAAAGAAACCAGTGTGGTGGTGTTAGGTGCCTTCCCACTGGTTCTGACTTGGGTAAAGACCCAAGTAAAAGAAATATAAACAATGCCCTATCCTGCCCCATATCCCATTCATCCTGATGTTTGAGGTCAGTGTTGCAGCATTGTTATTAATGTCAATCCATCTCATTAAGTTCTTTCTCTTCTTCTTACTTTACCAAGCCTGTTGCCTTTTTTCAAAGACTGGATCCTCCACAATCTACTAGGTCCAGATTTGGAAACCACCAGCTGCCCTGAGGGAGATAGACAGGCTTTGCTTTTCCCCTCAACAGTCTTCAAAATCCACAAGGGTTGTTCTACTTTGTCTCATAGGGTCTCTATGAGTTTACATTGACAATGCCTGTGAGATCCTTAAAGTTTGTTTGTGGTGGAAGGGGCAGTTTGGTCCCTTCTGACAATTTGTCCAAAGTATGAGCCACTGAATCTCAGTGTCCTCACGTCTGGGGAATTTCCTGGAAGTATTTCTATCAAGGCAGATTTGTTTGTTCTGTTGGTAGAACATGGTATGTTCAATATTTTTCACCGACACCGTAATTCAAATGCATGAACTCTACTCTGGTTTCCTTATTCATCATTCATCTTCCCATGTGTATGAAGTGATTGAAACTCACATGGCCTGGGTCAGCAGCACCTTTGTACTCAATGTGACATCTTTGTTATTTAACAATCTGAAGAAGCATTTTTCAGCATATTTTCAGTGCAGCAAGTGGTTTGATTTCTTG
This sequence comes from Echinops telfairi, assembly GCF_000313985.2. Classification (NCBI taxonomy): domain Eukaryota; kingdom Metazoa; phylum Chordata; class Mammalia; order Afrosoricida; family Tenrecidae; genus Echinops; species Echinops telfairi. The sequence continues at coordinate 592,129 of NW_022103958.1, read as the reverse complement.
ACTGTTGCTTCCTTGGGCATTGCCACATGTAATATAAAAGCCTTGGCAATCTTAATATTTTCCACATCTATCACAATATTAAGGATCCCTTGCAGTATATTAGATTATATTTTGGGCTGATAATGACAAGATCAGTGGTTCAAACCCACAGCTTTCTGCCCCCATAAAGATATACAACCAAAATTCCTAGAGAGCAGTTCCACCTTGCCTATTGGGTTAATAAAAGTCAGAATCCACTTGATGGCAGTAGGTTTAGTTTGGTTTTATCACATTATTGCTTATCAGTCCTGTTCCAAGGCTTTACCTTGGGTTTGTTTGCGTTATCTTTGGGTTTGGTTTTCATGAGTAAGAGCTTGCGATCTGTTCTGGTTTCAGCAAGGAAGATTGTATCGTCTGCATGTCCCAGCTTGCTAATAAGTGTTCCTTTTCAGTTCTGATCCCAAATTATCCCTATAGCCCAGCTTTACAGATTATTTGCTCAACATACAAATTGAATAAGTATGATAAAATTACATAGCCCTGACACACATTTCATGATCATGAAATGTTCCATTTTCCACTTCAAAGGACTTTCTCCTAGTGTGTATGAAGGTTAAAAATGAAAATTGTGACCATTAGGTTTATTGTGCCAATTAGGCCTCCTTAGGAACATGTGGCCAGAGTTTAATCTGGTTGCATCTTGATTGGAAGGGGACTGAAATAAATATTCTCAATGGGGGCCATCCTGTCTCTCTTCCTCCCTGGTGATTGGTCCAGCCCAGTGTTCTGCTGCTTGAGGCAGTTCTTTGACTCAGCCATGTGCTGCACAACCTGTGGGCCAAGCCAACCAGTGGATCATGTTGCTAGAGATTGAGGCTCCTTCAAGACCTGCTTAACAAGGCTGCTTATGTTTACTTTGCTTGAGCTTGAGGCTGTTGGATCATATCGCCATGCATCACTTGAGTAAGAGATTCTATCAAGAGCTGCTTCAAAAAGCTCTGAAGCTACTGACTATTGGTGCTCCACCTGGTGCCTTTGGACAGACTCTGCCTGTCTTGTCTGATGGAAGACTCCACTCCCCTCCCATGACCTTGGACCAGCAGCCAGAGTGCATTGAAAGTCCTTCTGTATATTAACTGTTCCATGAAACTGAGTTGAACTGAGCCCTTAATACTGCTGTGTGGACTAATTATCAGTTATATCCCTTCTTGCTGTATAAACCTTTCCTTCTATAGATACATAATCATAAATGTCCTGGTTTTGTTTCTCTAGAGAACCCTTCCTAACATAAAAATACTTAATTTTTTTTGAATTGTAATGCTTTATTTTATCCATAGTTTGTTAAGATATACACAGTCTTATATTATTGAACATTTAAATGCAAGTTTCAGGGTCTCCTCTGACATCCACTTTCTTCTTTTCTTCTTCCTGTTGTTGTTTAATAATCTTCTTCTTTCTCTATTTATGACATCCTAATATCATCCCACAACTCATCCTGACTTTGGTCATGTTTTTTTTCACTTTGGTCATTTTTGTTCAATGTATCAAGTGTGTTCTTGAGATGCTCTAAATTGAGGTGAAGTATGTGCAAGTTCATATTTTTGGTCTTGTGAGAATATTCTGCAGGTTTTATATGAACTTGTATACAGGCAATTATTGACCAATTCCACTGTCTGTCCCTAGCTTTATATTAGCTAATGATACGGAATTTCTCCATCATCGCTTTTCACTATTTCTTATTAATTTCAACTAGAAAGATAATTGTGTAATAGATTTCATTTAGGCCTATGTTGTTGAAAAAAGTTATTTGTAATGAATGAGTGGTTGATGTTATGCAATTCTATCACTACTCCTCTGGTGGCGTTTCTATCATCAAGAGAATATTTTCCAACTACTGATCCTTCTTTTTCAACTTTCTCACTTCAATCACTAAGAATATCAATGCTTTTTGACTGCATGTTTGATCAATTTCAGACAGCAGAAGTTGTGAAATTATTCAATTTTGTTTTAATGTTTTAACATTTGATTTGCACATGTCTTATTATAGATATATGGTTATTTTTCTATAAGTGACAGCATTTTATCATAAGATAAATCTTGATATGTTCTTTTTAGTAAAAAACTGGGTGCCATATCCTTGAATTTATCATTCTTGGCATAGTGATTTATGTGATTTTCCAATTCAAAATAGCCAATATCAGTCCATTTCAGGTGCAAAATTTCATTTCATTTTTGATGCCTTCGATCTTTTTAAATCCCATGTAATGATTAATAAAGAGTACTTGAAATTGCTTAATTTCACTTCTCAGTAATTTTTATGACTAATTTTTAATGGATTTTTCAAGTTGTTTCTTCTTAGTTTGGGTTGGGCCTCACCAACAAATGAAGGTCACAAAAGCTTGGCTAAATTGTGATCATTAAAGTTGGCTCTGCTTTGGGAAGGCATCTCTTTTGAGACACACATATTTGGAGTGCCTTCATACCTGGTGGGATTATCTTTAGTATTATATCAGAAAATGTTCCCATGCTATAATAA
>NW_022103958.1:587298-588420 GCF_000313985.2 Echinops telfairi | reverse complement strand
TTTCTGATCACTTCCTCCAATTGCTCACTCTCTCAGAATTATGCCTAATTTCACTGCCCTTAAAACCAGGGGCAGATGGAGAGGCTGAGTCAACCCCAGGGAAATTTAGGGTTGCAGCTTATGAAATGGGATGTAGTGGCAGTATTAGTGGATGTAGTAGGGGAGAATTTTAACAAAACCTTAGAAAAAATGAGAGAAAAGGAAAATCCTAAAAGTTTTCAAAGAGAATTATGTAATCTCATAAAAAAATTGGGACAGATAATATATGATTACTTCAGATTTCTCAGCAATATTTCTATAAAACATGGAGGGGAAACTCTAATTTTTATTTCAAAGCACAGTTTAGCCATTTGAGGTGCTACCCTCTCAAGGGTGGAGCGTATGGATAGACTTTGTCTAGTAGGTGCACCAGCCCTACTCTTTCTGGCACTGACATGCTCTTCTCATAACACACAAACATGCTCATGCACACACATACAAATAAATACACACGTGCATGCATGCACACACATGCACGCACACGCACACACACAGCTCCCTACACTCACCATGTACAGAGAACTTCCTCTCCAAATGACCAAAGAGGAGACCTTCGCTCTACTTCTGCTAGGATGGGGGCTGCAGTGCTAAGCACTGGGTTATTTGTCAAACCAACCCTAATGAATGACACCACTGTCTAGGCAAACCCTCCCCTTGCAATGCCTCTCGCTTATTACCTTGGATGTGGATCCTGGGGTTAATATCATGTCCTTCCTAACAGTGAGAGGCTTCTGTCTTCACTGTGCCCAACTCTCATAGTGATAGCACATTGTATGGAATGTTTTAAAAGGACACATGCATTTCCTCTAAAAGATTACTTATTTACTGGGTAAACCTTTTTAATTTTTTCTGGTGGGAAGATTTGAAGAAAATTTATTTCATTTGAATTATCATATATATTAGGAAAAAATGATAATATTTTCTTATCACTCCATTAGTATGTATAAAGACTACTGTTTTATCCCTCCTGTCATTTAGTATTAGTAATTGTGTTGTCTTTATTTTGATTTCCAGATCAATCAATTAGTAATTGTGTTGTCTTTATTTTGATTTCCAGATCAATAGATGAATTTTAATTTAATT
>NW_022103958.1:585244-586311 GCF_000313985.2 Echinops telfairi | reverse complement strand
CCCGAACTATCATGATCTCAATTCTACTTTACAAATAAGGCTGGACCACAGCATGTACACTGGCACAAATAAGATATGGAAACACAGGGAATTCAGGACAGATTAAGCTGTCAGGGCCAATAATGAGAGTACTGATATAAGGAGAGTAAGGGAAAGGTGGGGTGAGAAAGGGCGAACACATCCCAGTGATAAACATGGAACCAGCTCCCTGTGGGATGGACAGCAGAAGAGTGGGTGAAGAGAGACATTGGTTAGTGTGAGACATGAAAAAAAAAAGTATAAATTATCAAGAGTTCATAAGTGAGGGAAGGCTGGGGAGAGAGGGGATAAAAATGAGGAGCTGATACCAAGGGCTCAAGTAGAAACACAATGTTTTGAGAATGATGATGGCAACAAATGTACAAATATGCTTGACTCAATGGATGGGTGGATGGTGATAAGAGTTATATGAACCTCGAATAAAGTAATTTAAAAACATTATATCTTGAAAGGTTGATTAATGCTATATTTTGGAGTCCTATAGACTATATGGACACTATTAATTAAAATACAGACACTTTTTCTTAAATTTGGAAATGGAATAACTTCCAACGTTACTCTCAGCTGAGACAATGCTAAAACTCTACATTATGCATAAAACAAAGTTTCTCAAACAATTTTTTCGTTGCTTCTTTCACATCTTTGTTTCTTAAACTGTAAATAATGGGGTTTAACATGGGGATCACAATGGTATAAAATATAGATACTATCATGTCATGATTCAAGGAATAGCTGGAACTTGGTCGCATATATATAAACAAGATTGTCCCATGATAAATGGACACTCCAGTTAGGTGCGCGCCACAAGTGGAGAAGACTTTTCGTCGTCCTTCAGCAGAGCGCATCCTCAGAATGGCCAGAAGAATGAAAAAGTAGGAAATCAGGACAATCAAGATGGTGACTATCTCAATAAAACCCACAAAGTAGAAGAGCAGAAGCTGGTTGATGTGTGTGTCAGAACAGGAGATGGCAAGAAGTGGGGGCATATCACAAAAGACATGTCTAATTTCATTAGAAGCACAGAAGGA
>NW_022103958.1:582380-584045 GCF_000313985.2 Echinops telfairi | reverse complement strand
TTTCCCAATACCAATGAATACATAAATGTTAAGGTTCAAAAACATGGTTTTAATATATATACTAGAATCTTTGCCCTGAAAATTCATGAACATCTTCCCTTATTAACTATTATTAAATGAGATCCACAAAATTTACTTTACAAGATTCGAGTTGTCTGGGAAGGCAGTTTTCATAGACCCAAACTTTTTGTATGCTCTCTTCTATTAGTTATTCCACAATATTGGCATTTCTCCATAAAAAACTACAGTATTTGAGAAATCATCAAAAACTACAGTATTGAAAACCCACAGGGGCAGTCCTAACGTATCATACAGAGTCACTTTGAGTGAGCTTCGAGTTTGTTTCTTATTGGGATTTCTAGAATAGTAGTGAGTAAAGCAGGTTATTTTCTTTTTGCTTACTTTTTTCAAACACATTATTACGCTGTCCTTTTTTATCTTTGCAACTTACTCTATCCCTATTATTGTTTTTCAAGTTTTAACTTTGTGACAATTTTAAGATGCTTTTTTAATTCTTGAAACACTGGTGGTAAAGTGATTAAAGACTTGACTTCTAAACTAAAGGTCACAGGTATACCCAGCAGCTGCTCCCTGAGAGGAAAATGAGGCAATCTAACTCTGTGACTGTTGTAGCCTTGAAAGCCCTCGTGGACAGTGCTCCTCACAAGTGTACTCTAAGGTAGATGTGACCTGATAGCAATTTTATTTTTTGCACTTTCTCTTATTTCTATACTTATTAGCTCAAAAAAGTCATTAGGTGATATTTGAGATATATTCCTGCCCTAAAGAAATCATGGTCATTTTCATATATTATGAAGTTTCAAAATAACTATAAAACAAATATCACCCAATAATTACTAATACATTTGTTACATCTTGTTATTGATAAAAAACACATACATTAGTCACAACATACTATTTGTATATGCATTTATTTTTGGTTTACTTATTTCTTCTGTATTCCAGACTCTCATTAGAGAAGCATGAATAATGTAAAGTGCATGGGGCAGGGGGATTCAATGAGGCACTTTCATCCCAAGCAAAAAGCTCCTTAATTGAAACACAATCAAACATCAGATTCACCTTATTCAGCAGTGATGTTTTAGGAATTTTATTTCTTTTTTTGGTTGAGTCAAAGAATGATGTTTTTGATCTTTATGGTTCATTGCAGAATATTGTTTGTTATAGTGTTAAAAGTACTTCACAGAGTCTGCACCAAACCCAACCCAATCCATTATGACTGAGTGAATTCTGACTCATAGAATTCTGACTCATAGAGTGAATTCTGACCCATCACAGAGTAGAACGACCCTATAGAATTCCTAGACTGTACTCTATAAACTAGCAGACAGCCAAATCTCTCTATGGTGAATAAGCTGGTGGATTTAAATTGTTTGCATTTCAATTAGAAATTTTGTAAGGCTGAAGACATCCAATATATACCTTAGCCACAACAATGGACTAGAGTATATAAACAATCACCAAGGTGTTCTTACTTAAAGCTGATTTCAGTGTAATTAACAACATTAATGAAATGTGAACACTTATCACACATAAAGCAGGGTTTCATTCAGACTCCTATAAATAATTTATATTTCTTAAATGCCACTTGCTACATAAGACATTATACTTTAAGAAATATAATCAATTTTAAAATACTGTTGG
>NW_022103958.1:579945-581583 GCF_000313985.2 Echinops telfairi | reverse complement strand
TCAGCTCAGTGCTTAGTCACTGCACTCTGAGAGTTCCTCAATGAACCCAAGACTTCAGAGTCCAATGTAGACTACTTATCATATGCAATCGAGAGAGGGAAGTTAAAACTAAATAAGATGTGAGAATTGAGCACCATCGAGAAAAGTAGCTTGTTCTAAGCCACACCAACACGGTGATAATACATGCTCTTTGATTCTGCAATTGAAGATATTGTCATGACTATTTTGCAATTGCATTATATATTTTTTATTATTCTGAAATCATCATTCTCTATCAAAATGCAAAAGAAAATCTTCACATATCTTAATTCTCTTTCAAATGCAAGCTGCTAAAATACACCACACCCTTTTAAAATAATTTAATGTCTTCTAGAGTAAAATCAATTTGTATCTGTTCAAGAGAAAGGAATGACGATTCATAAATAGGATTTACCCACATTTAGTTGACACTTCATCTATTAGTTAAACATTTCTTTAATTTTTAGTTAAAGCATCTTTATTATATTGTTCCTATTCTCACCTTTAATGAAAATATTAAAACAAATCTCTGACTTGACACTTCAAATCATATAAATATGCTGTCTTTTCTTTTATATGATTTCAGGAACATATGTTTTTCACTATTAATTATAGGTATAATTAACTAGAATCATTTGCATGGAACTTAAATGCCTTAGTTTTAGAGATTCAAGTTTCTATCTTCTATAATGTCTTGTAAGTGTTGAAAAACATTTTTTCTTACCTGTAGAATTGAGCTGCTCATTCAGTATAGGTTTGTTCTACATCTTATGTGTCTGGGTTTGTATACCAGCTTTTTAAGGTCTTCTTTAAGCTGTAGGGAATTTCTCCAAGGAAAAAGCATAGTAACACTCTGTTGGAACAGAAAAGCAACAGGAATTTTTATCCCTTGAGTAAGCAAGAGGATCTTTCTGGAATAATAATCTATATAGATTAAATAATAATCTGTAACAATTAGTTATAAAAACAACTAAGTGACTCATTTTGTCCCTAGAAAAGTGATCTTTTAATGGGAAAATATTTGGCATGGGATTGGAAAGGTAATTAAATGACACAGGACAGTTCTTTCTCTGATAGCAATTAGATCTGATTGTTGGGTTAATGAATTGAATTCCCTTAAATCCATATGCCTTATTCTGGTAATTAAATTTGTTTATATTTCTAAAATGGGTATAACCAAAAATCAGCTGCCTTAAAGTCAATTCTGATCACTGCTTATTGAATTCCATGGAGTTGATTCTTTCCAGATGTGACCCTTCAGGACAGGGTAGAACTGCCTGTGTGAGTTTTGGAGACAGTAATTTCACAGGAGCAGATAGACTGGTGTAATCCTGTGAAGCTGCTGATAATTTTGAACTGCTGAATTTGGGGTTAGCAACCTAACGTGTAGCCACTATGTCGCTAGGCATCCTTATATAGAGTTCGCACGGCTGTAAATTTGTATGGAAGCAGACTGACTCATCTTTCTCCACAGAGCAAACGGTGGTATCATAAAAAAAACCTTTACTCCATTTAAAATTCTGTGAATGAGGGTAGTGCGTGAAGGGGACCCAATGCTCATCTGTAGACAACTGGACATCCCTTGCAGAGGGGTAGTGGGGAGGAGAGGAGTTACTCAGG
>NW_022103958.1:574090-578845 GCF_000313985.2 Echinops telfairi | reverse complement strand
ACCATTCTTCTCAGGTACTGTACTGGTGTGCTTCATTTGATCATACAGCGCAATGGCCACACGGAACTCAAAGACAACACTAACAATTATGGAGGTTGATTACAAAGGTAATGGGTCAACACAAGGCAAGATCAGTCATCACTAAGGGTACCGTCTTTGGTTCACAGCAGCACTTATCCTCAGCCAGCATTCAAATCCCTCAGCCTCAGCCGCTCAGCCATGTGGCCCCTTGATCTGTGCTTTCCTGGACCAGGAAGCTGGCCTGTGACTCTGTCTCACAGCTCCATAGTCTAGGCACTGCTCCTCTTGCTCTGTCCCATAAGCTACTTGTCACAGACTCCGGTGCCTCTGGACTTCATACAGAGAAGTAGAACATGCTCTACTTCTTAAGGTCCTACGTTCTCTCTCTCTCTGCTGCTTCAAAGATAGGACGTCTTACAGCACGGCACTGAGGTAGAATAATTAAAATTGACCAATCCTGTCTGTAAGTGTTATGTACACTCAGTTTTTATATCCCCATTTTTGCAAATTATTTTTTCCACATTGAGATTGAGTACATATGGTGACAGGATAGAGCCTCTTGTCAAGTCTGACTGACTGCCTCCCAATCATGTTACTATTTCTGCACAAGGAGGAGTGTTTCAGATTTCTAATTGAAATCAACAATTAAGCATAGTTCACTCAGGGAAATGTATTTGTGTATTGGATAACGTATAATAAACATACTTTATATTCTCTGCCTCAGATCAAGATCGATCCGGCAACATTAATGAGATTTATAAAGAAGAGAAAATATCCCTTTTAATTGACCCCATTTGCAATCCAGATGGACAGTTGCCACACTGTATGAAAAAAATGTAATAAATATATTTTATAATCTATGCCTTAGATCAAGATTCATCTGGCAAAAATAATGAGATTTATAAACCAGAGAAAGTATCCCTTTTAATTGAAAGAAAGAAATCATTCATTTTTGTATGTGTTGAGAAAGCTTAAAATGACATATTCAATTTCCCTCCTATTACCCATTTAATGAGTTGCCCTTTTTTCCGTTACGAACAAATTTTAAGAACTTATATTCTATTTACGATTTCAAATATATTAGTGAAGAATTCATTTCAATACTTTTACCTTCCAACTAATACTTATGAGTACTATACTGATATCCACTGTTTCATTCCTGATATTAGTAATTACTATAATTAATGTCCCTTCTCTTTTCTTTTGATTAATCTGATCAACTTATTAAACGCTGTGTGTGGTAGTTACATAATTTTGTGTCAACTGGAAAGTACTAAGAGTGAAGGGGTGCAGGATAATCTGTCAATCAGGTGGCAGGGTGATTTGAGGGCTAGCGAGAGAAAGGGCTCTTAGGTCTCCATCTCTCTCTGCTTTGTCGTCCTACTGACAAGCCACAAGAAGACTGGTAGATTCCTGCAAGAAACTCTCTCTAATTCACTTTCCCTTTGACAAGCTACATGGAGTCAGACTATGGCTGCTTCACTGGAGAGAGATGAGAACTTCTATTCCAATAAATAGATACACCACCACTTATCTGTCAGTTTGTTGTACTGTGGTAGCTTGTGTGCTGCTGTGACCCGAGAACTATGTCATTGGTATTTCAAAAAGAAGCAGAGTGACCCAAAAGTGTTTTATTGATTATGTGAAGGCATCATATTGTGGGAATCATAACAAGCTATGAATAACTTTGAGAATTACTATTCTTCTCAAGAATAAAAATTCCAGGACCCTTAATTATGCTCTTTTAGAACCCATGAGAGTGATACTTGTGTGAACTCAATAAACGTACTAAGAATGGTTGAAAATCAAGAAAGATGTGTGTCAGGGTTGTATCATCCTTGTTAAACCTTTATGCTGAGCAAATAGTCAGGGAAGTTGGACTAAATGAAGAAGAATAAAGTATCAGGTTTGAATAACGTCTTGTTAACCACCTTTGAGGTGCAGATGACACAAACTTGCTTGTTGAAAGTGAGGAAGACTTGAAACACTTGCTGATGAAGATCAAGTGTTGCAGCCTTCAGGGTGGATAACACCTCAAAGCATAGGAAACCAAAGTCTCACGGTGGAATCACAGGTCACACCAGGATCAAAGGAGAAATAATGCACCATAGATTGCTGATTGAACCAACAGATCTGCGCTGGAAGAAGTCCAGCCAGAATGGTAAGTAAGGATGGAAGGATGCTAAGACGTACTCTCACATAATTTGGAGGTGGTGTCAGGAGAGACATGTCCATAGAGAAGGGCATCATACTGGGCAAAGTGAAGGAACGGCTAAGAAAGAGGAATGCCCTCAACGAAGTGTATGGCCACAGTGGCTGCAACACTGAGCTCAAACCTAAAAACAGCTGTGGAGATGGCTCAGCGCTGGACACTGTTTCAGTCTGTTGTACATAGGGTTGCAAGAACTTGGAACTGACTCCATAACACATCATAACAACAAAAACATTATGTCACTTTCAGACCCACCCAAATCTGCTTCGTTCTGTTGGGTCTCTATGAATTGGACTGCACTCGATTGCATTGAGCTTGCTTGTGGAGTTTTCACTTTTTTCTATTGTTTTTCTTCAATTATATTTATATCTTATCTTGTTACCTTTCATTTTCATGGCTGAGTTTACTTTTTAGTACTTTTTTGTCAAAGTTGTGCCACTTGTTTGGGTCCTTTTTTCCCCCAATGTAACTATTAAACCTGTACCAGCTTTCTTTTAAACACTTGCTTCGCTACTGGTCTATATGTGCAGAAAACTTTTGTTGTCATTTTCACTCAATATGCAAAATATTGCAATTGTGCTCATGACATCGCCCACTAGACTTGTGTATTTATTTTAAATGTGTGTTAAATATCCGTCAATACATTTTTTAAAACAATTTTATCAGTTACTGACCAAGGAATATTAAATGCTCAAATGATAAATATATAATTACGCATTTCTTCTTTCTACTTTGATAATATTTGCTTTATTAGCCAAACTGGATGTCAAAAAGATGATTCCAACTCATAAGGACCCTACAGAACAGAGTAAATTTGCACCTCTGGGTTTCTGAGGCTAAGACTATTTATAAGACTTGTTTGTTTGTTGTAATGGTTTTCTTTAAAATTAAGTTGTAACGCATACTATAATCTGCAATTCTTGATCTTCACCATCTAACGCTTAAAGTACTCCTCACTTTAACCAAGTGAGAAAGTTGAGACATGCAAATAGAATAAGCAAATACTGCATGATTTAAAATCAGGAAACGTGAGCGTCAAGGTTTTATACTCTCACCATACTTCTTCCCTTAACGTGCCTCAGAGTAAATCCTCAATGAAGCTGGGTTGTATGAAAGGCAGTGTGGGATCTGGATTGGAGGAGGACTTGTTAACCATCTGCGGTATAAAAATGTTATGACCTTGTTTGCTGAAACTGAGGAGGCTCTGAAGCACTTGTAGCGAAGATCAAGGATTGTAGCCTACAGTGAGGATTACAACTCAACATGAAGATCAGAGTCCTGACAACTGGACTCAGTATAGCAGCAGGAAAATGGAGAAAAGGTTGAAATCTGTAAGGATTTTGTCAAGGTTGCACAATGGATGCCCATGGAAGCAGCAGTCAAACGATCCAAAGATATGAGGGAAATCTGGTGCTCAAGACCTCTTTAGAGAATTGACAAACAATGGTGCTACTTGGAAGACTGGAGTGAGTGTGATCCAAGTCATGGCATTTCAAGTCCCTAGTATGCATGGGAAGATTGGTCATTGAGTAGGAAAGACCAAAGAATAACTGATGTCTATGAATTGTGCTGCAGGAGAAAAATATTGAAAGTAGCATGGAATGCTGCAAAAACAAACCAATCTACCTGAGAAGAAAGACAGCCAGAATGCTCCTTAGAGGCTAGGATAGGGAGTCTGCATCTCAAATACATAGCACACGTTGTCAGGAGAGACCAGTCCTAGAGAAGCTGTAGGGATTGGCACTTAAATTATGGTGAGCGGTCATCTAATGTGTAACTTTTGTATCTCCCTATCTATCCAGAGCATACTAAAACCAAATGGATTGCCATCGAGTTGATTCTAACTCATAATATGTCTGTGAGTTTGGTTTTGATTTTACTGATTAACTGAATATTAATCTGACATTATTTTTTCCTTGTGAATCCTCATAGTGAAAAGCCATCTGCGGCTGAATACTCCTGGTGGGAATTTAGCTAGAGGTCACTAGTCAATGCAAACTATCTGGAGTAGTATGATTTGTAAAATGCTAATCTAACTTAAGACAAGATTCATTTTAATTTTTGAAGGATAAAATCAGGAGAAGATGCAGAGTAGATAATATTAGCATTTTATGCAGATAGAGGAGATTACCTAGAAAAAGATGCATCAACATACTAACATATCTTATGAATCTTTATTTTCTTATATTTTAACTTTCATAAATGAATTTATTTTATTCCTATGGTAGTACTGAACTTTAAAACATAAAAATAACTCAGCACAAATGGGTAATATTATATTTAACCTCTTGGTCTTTAAGTTAGAAATCAATTCAGTATTTCTCTAGAAAGGGTGTCTCTGACATTCTAGTAAAAACTGTAGGTTTTCACAAAGTAAGACAGAAACTTTCATGCTCTGTGTTATGTAAATACTAAGGGAACAGATGACTTTCTGTTACAAGTCTAACTTAAATCCACCTGTCCTCAAACATTTATTCTTGGGAATGTGCCAACCAGCCTCCCAAAGAAATTAGTCCCCTAGG
>NW_022103958.1:571805-573488 GCF_000313985.2 Echinops telfairi | reverse complement strand
AAAGACGCTCAGGAGTATGTATAGGGCTGAGTCAACTGACAGCAGTACATTTCCACTTGGCTAAAGTCAGAGCTGATACTATTGGGACACCATAAAAATATGTGTATATGTGCTTTCTTCTCTCTCACCATATGTATATGTGTGTGTATCTATGTGTGTATAAATCTAGATCTTGCCCTTGTTAGAGCCAGAATTTGTACAGACAATATATAGAGAGTTGATAGAATCAAGAGTATATAAACTATGCTCATGTTTATTTTTTAAAAAGGAAAATAAATCAAATTCATAAGGAATTCCTTAATAAAAATTTAAGGACTCAAAATGTCTAGTTGAAATACATATTCTGTATTTCACATACATATTTTGTGATACACATTGTAATAAAAATCCTATGGTTGATGTATCTAATCTGTCAGTAGTTTCCCACTCACTGCAGCCCTATCGGACCAGATAGCACTGCCTCTGGGAGGCTCTGAAATGTTACAGGAATAGAAAACATAGGCTTTCTCCCCCAGAGTGACAGGTCGTTTCAAACTGCTGACTGTAATTAGGAGCCCAATGCAAAACTACTGTAGATAATAAAGGACATCCAAAACAAAAGCAGGAAGGGATGAGTTTCTGTCATTGTTTACTACCCACATACACTTTGCATCAGGATGTTGAATGTAATGATAACCCAGAAAATAGTATTGTAAGGATGCTTGGTAATATTGGTCACAAGGTGGAATCATTTAATTAAAATTAATTTGGAAAAATTTATTAAACGATAATCCCAGTGTATTATCTAAAAGTTCATATGACAGTAAAACTATGCTAAGATATTTCCTGTGATTTAAAGGTGCTAATAAAGTGAAGAATTGGGGGCATTGGTAGTTTCATTCTTATTGCATAATAGTTGCTCCATTTTATTACAAAGTATGCAATACCATTAATACCCATTTAAAAGTGGCAATAAAATTAGATTTGGTCTGTACAATCCACTCTTTTTTATCAATTTATAGAAGGAGAAAACAAGCAAAACATGAATTATAGATCCAATGCTGAATACCATCTTTCTTCTGCAGTTCAAGGAAGTTATAAACTATGGGTAGAAAGAACAACACCAATGTGCCTGACTTCATCCTTTTGGGACTCACAGACTCTGAAGAGGCCCGGCTGGTTCTCTTTCATCTATTTCTGCTGATCTACCTGGTTACTGTGCTGGGGAACACAGGGATGATCCTCATCATCCGCCTGGACCACCAGCTGCACACGCCCATGTATTTCTTCCTCAGTCACCTGTCATTCCTTGATCTCAGCTACTCATCAGTCATTACCCCTAAAACCTTGGAAAACCTAATATTTGTCACCAAGCATATTTCATTTGTAGGCTGTTTTGCTCAAATGTATTTTTTTGTCCTTTTGGGTGCCACAGAATGTTTTGTTCTCTCTGCAATGGCCTATGATCGCTATGTAGCTATCTGCAAACCTCTACAATACCCAGTCATTATGTCCATGTCACTCTGCCGATCTCTCATCGCTGTATCCTACTTGATTGGCTTTTTTGATTCCTGTATTACTGTGCTGGGCATTTACACCCTGCATTTCTGCAATTCCAATGTCATTCATCATTTTTTCTGTGACATCACTCCAATTTTAACCCTCTCCTGCACTGACACACATGAAGTTGAGTTCACAATTTTC
>NW_022103958.1:569641-570614 GCF_000313985.2 Echinops telfairi | reverse complement strand
ATTAAATATAAACAATAATAAGGAAAACTCAAACTCTTCACCTTTTTGGATATACAATGAAGCAAAATGATATATGTTAGCATTGAATGTAACATGAAAACATTGAAAAATTTTAAAAGAAGAAATGTCCTAATAATTCTAAAATTTATTCATGTTCTTCTGTTCTCATATATATGTACATACGTTATGTATAATATAATATGTATATTCTCCTGCATCTTTTTGTTGCCTTTTTCCGGTATGCCTTTTTCTAGTGATTTACTTTGCCAATAAATCATTTGAAAATGAATATGATCCTTGTACATATGCAATATCCAAGCCCTCATTCTGCATCACTTTAGACCTGGAACATTAAAAATTAACCAGCTGTCTGTGGTAATACATTCTTGATGTCCACTTTCAAAATGATTGAAAAGCCTGCATTTTCTGTTATTTGACAACATGCCTCCATAAAGGCAATGTCCATGTATTTCAAATTCTCTCTGTCTTCGCTCTGAATTATATAGGTGCATTACGTTCTATACATATAAATGATCAATGTGAGTGTTCACGGGTTGTTTTCAAGAAGTCAGTAGGGAAAAAAATCTAAAAAACCTTAAAAAAAAAGCTGACAATTTATTCTGGATTAAAATCTCCCATAAAAACTAGCCAGGTACATTTCTCAGTGCATTCTTTTTCCTTTAAAATATTTCCTTACATGTCCCAGTTTGCAGTTTTAATTTCATTTGCTGTTGCAATAGTACTTGATAATTATTGTTTTAATTAGCATATTTAAAAAATATCTGCATGTTAACTACACATCTGAATTCAGGGTTTATGATTTTGTCTTTAATTTACAAAAAGATCGTCTCTTATAGGTTATATTTTATTGCTAAAATATTTTCCTAGAATGCCTAAAGTGAAGTTCAACCTCTGTTTTAGGATTGAATACTAATATTTCCACCTATTTAAATCTGATAATTAATTAATTTAA
>NW_022103958.1:566082-567514 GCF_000313985.2 Echinops telfairi | reverse complement strand
ATTTTCAGTGCAGTAAGTGGTTTGATTTGATGACTGTTGCTTCCTTGGCCTTTGCTTGTGGAACCATGTAAAATAAAATTCTTGACAACTTTAATGTTTTCTCCATTTATTGCACTTGTAAAGGAACACTTGCAATATATTAGGTTACACGTTGAGCATCTAATCACAAGGTCAGTGGTTCAGATCCACCAACTCTCTGCTCCCATAAAGATTTACAACATCAGAAATCCTAGAGAGGAGTTTTACCCTGCCCTATTTGGTCACTAAAAGTCAGAATCAACTGGATGCAGTACGTTTAGTTTGGTTTTATCACAATATTGTTTAACAGTCCAGTTTTAAGGATTGGTGTTTATTTCTTTAACTACTGGTTTGATCTTCATCAGTAAAAGCTTAAAATCCATTTTGCTTTCAGCAAGGAAGGTTTTGTCTTCTGCATATCCCAGGTTGCTAAAGAGTCTTCCTTGAGTTCTGATGCTGCATTATTCAAAGAGTCCAGTTTCTCAAATTATTTGCCCAACAGACAAATTGAATAAGTATGATAAATGAGATGGTTCCTAAATTGAGCTGGAGTATACTCAAGGTCATTTTCTCCAGCTTCAACTTGAATTTGTATGTACACAGTTGGTTATCTATTCATTGTCTGTCTCTAGCTTTGTGTTGGCTAATGATTTGGGGTTTCTCCATCATCACATTTCACTGATACAGATAGTTTGATTCTTGTGAATTTCAACTAGCATGATAAATGTGTATAAATGTCCTTTTCGTCTAAGTTGTTGAAAAGAATTATGTGCAATGAATGAGTTGTTGATCTTACAAAATTCTATCATTACATCTCTGGTGTAATCAAGGGCATAGTTTCCAACTACTATCTCTCCTTGTTTTCAACTTTTTCATTTCAATCACTAAGAATCTTGAACGCCTTTTGATTGCATGTTTGATCAATTTCAGACTGCAGAAGTTGGGAAATTATTTCATTTTTGCTTTAATTTTTTACTTTAGCTTTTGATTTGTAGATGTTGTAGATATATGGATATTTTCCTATAAGTGACAGCAATATATCTCAAGATAAATCTTGATATGTTCTTTAGCTTCTTTCAGGCATCCTAGGGGAGGTTTTATGTTTGAGAACATTTTCACAACTTGTACCTGCATTTGTAAATTTTCCATAAAGTCCTTATCCCTAGAATGTATTCTGCCTTGAAATGGCTCAGATTTTCCAATATAAGAGTGAATTCAAAGATAAGTATATGAGGTCACCTGCAAGATACCTGCCTTTATGTCTGAAGCAAAGAATACACTATTAGTCCCCTGCGCTAATAAGATTTTCATCCATCTTTACTGATTTCAGCTGTATGCACCAATATGGTATTGCTCCATGAGCCCTGGGGAGCTCAAATGGGGCAGAAGAGAAAGTAAAGGATAGGGCCAGGCG
>NW_022103958.1:563073-564390 GCF_000313985.2 Echinops telfairi | reverse complement strand
GGTCACGACCCACAGGTCAAGAACTGGTGGTTTAGACAATCCTAAAAATGTGCTTTATTTATAAGCCAAAGTTTCTCAAACAGTTTTTTCATTGCTTCTTTTACATCTTTGTTTCTTAAACTGTAAATAATGGGGTTTAACATGGGGATCACAATGGTGTAAAATATAGACACTATCATGTCATGATTCGAAGCATAGCTGGAACTTGGTCGCATATATGAGAATAAGATTGTCCCATGATAAATGGACACCCCAGTGAGGTGAGCGCCACAAGTGGAGAAGACTTTTCGTCGTCCTTCAGCAGAGCGCATCCTCAGACTGGCCAACAGAATGAAAAAGTAGGAAACTAGAACAATCAAGATGGTGACTATCTCAATAGAACCCACAAAGTAGAAGAGGAGAAGTTGGTTGATGTGCGTGTCAGAACAGGAGATGGCAAGAAGTGCGGGCATATCACAAAAGACATGTCTAATTTCACTGGATGCACAGAAGGAGAGGCTGAAAATGGCAACTGTGTGCAGAGTGCCATGCAGAATACCACCAACATACGAAGCAGTGATGAGTGGCACATAGACTCTGGGTGACATGTGAACCGCATACAGAAGTGGGTTGTAGATGGCTACATAGCGATCATATGCCATTGCTGCCAAGAGAAAGCACTCTGTGGTCCCCAAAGTGACAAAGAGCAACATCTGTGTTGCACATCCAACGAAGGAAATGGATTTATTCTCTGCCAAGAAATTGACCAGCATTTTGGGGGTGACAACTGTGGAATAGCAGGCATCTAACACAGATAATACGCTCAGAAAATAGTACATGGGAGTGTGCAGTCGTGAATCCACCATAACTAATACAACCAGTCCCAGATTCCCCACCAGGGTAAATATGTAAATAGCAAGAAAGAGTAAAAAGAGATAAACTTGAAGCTCAAAATCATCCGTGAAGCCCAACAGTGTAAACATAGTGACTTCAGTCAAATTTTTCAAAGGAATCCTGTATGAATCCAGTGCAGATGGCAAAACTGACATTTCAGTGACTCCCACTGGCCTGGATGCAATATCCTTATATCCTCTGAAAAGAGAGCACACCCAATCAGATCGTCGTCGTCATTATTATTGAGAACTGGGAACCCAGATTCTCCACTGACATATGGGAAATGTTTGCATTTTGGGTGAATTTGCAGAGAATCAAACCTGGCTTTCCCACACAGAAGATAAGGCTTTTACCAGTGAACCATTACTTCCTTCTGGAGATGGGATAGGCAGTGACAAATAGTTGAGACCCCATGCTTGCAATCTTCTCTATAAATAAGAGGAA
>NW_022103958.1:560089-562019 GCF_000313985.2 Echinops telfairi | reverse complement strand
CATATTCCTCCCCAAATCATGGTTATTTTTATATATTATGAAGTCTCAAAATAACTGTAAAACAAATATCACCAAATAATTACTAATATATTTGTTACATCTCGTGATTGCTAAAAAGCACATACATTCCATTAGCCACAACATACTATTTGTATATGCATTTATTTTTTAGTTTACTTATTTCTTCTGTATTCCAGACTCTCATTAGAGAAGCATGAATAATGTAACGTGCATGGGGGAGGGGGTTTCAATGAGGCACTTTCATCTCAAGCAAAAAGCTCCTTAATTGAAACACAATCAAACATCAGATTCACCTTATTCAGCAGTGATATTTTAAGAATTTTATTTCTTTTTTGGTTGAGTCAAAGAATAATGTGTTTGACTTTTATGGTTCATTGCAGAATATTGTTTGTTATAGTTTTAAAAGCAGTTCACCATGTCTGGACCAAAGCCAACCCAATCATAAGGACTGAGTCAATTCTGACTCATAGTGACCCCATCACAGAGTAGAAAGACCCTATAGGAATTCCTAGACTGTACTCTGTAAACCAGCAGACAGCCAAATCTCTCTTTGGTGCATAAACTGGTGGATTTAAATTGTTCACATTTCAAGTAGAAATTTCGTAAGGCTGAAGACACCCAATATATACCTTAGCCACAAAAATGGACTAGAGTATATAAACAATCTTTATATAAGCCCAGAATAAAATTGTATTGTTTATAAACATTCATATCAAGAACATTTGTGTATATCTCTTGAGGATGTACATGCAAAGAGTATACCATAATCATTTATAATGTATTTAATTAGAGTAATACCACAATAAAAAAAGGAAATGATCAAACATCAATAGAATATGCATAGATTTATTATTTGGAACTCAAAAATTAACATTTGTGTGTTTCCTTTTATCTATACTTTTGTTGACCTCTCCTTTCTTTCCTCAGTATCATTCAGGAATTCATGGAAAGCAAACAAAAATATTTACAGAACACACTAAGAGAAAAAACTGGAACTAAGTAGTTACCGAGAAGCACAATGAGAGGAAATAGATCATGTTATTTAATTTGGAAAATTGTATTATCAATTTCTCAAGAATTAAGTAAAGAATATATTACCAAGAATACCTAGTATATGCAAGAATAAAAACAACTGCCTTGCAGAACCAAACCTGATGCTCTAGAGCGGATTCTGGTTCACAGAGACCCTGTAGGACAGAGGAGATTGCCCATTGCTTACCTGGCTCTGGTTTCAGAGAAGCGGACTTTCATCCTTCTCTGGGGCAGCCATGGTGAGTTCAAGTGCAGACCTTGGTGCTGTCAGCTCAGTGCTTAGTCACTGCACTCTGAGAGTTCCTCAATGAACCCAAGACTTCAGAGTCTAGTGTAGACTACTTATCATATGCAACCTAGAGAGGGAAGTTAAAGCTAAATAAGATGTGAGAATTGAGCACCATTGAGAAAAGTAGCTTGTGCTAAGCCACACCAACACAGTGATAATTCATGCCCTTATTTCTGTGATTCTGCTATTGAAGATATTGCCATGACCATTTTGCAATTCCATTATATATATTTTTAAATTCTGAAATCATTCTCTATCAAAATGCAAAAGAAAATCTTCACATATCTTAATTATCTTTTAAGTGCAAGCTGCTTAAAAATACCACATCCTTTTAAAATAATGTAATACCTTCTAGAGTAAAATCAATTTATATCTGTTCAAGAGAAAGGAATTATGATTCATAAATAGCATTTACCCACATTTGGTTGACACTTCATCCATTAGTTAAACATTTCTTTAATTTTTAGATTAAAAAAACCATAATTATATTGCTCCTATTCTCATCTTCAATTAAAATATTAAAACAAGTTTATGACTTGGAACTTCAAATGATATAAATATGCTTTCTCTTCTCTTTTCTTTTATATG
>NW_022103958.1:557382-558923 GCF_000313985.2 Echinops telfairi | reverse complement strand
GAAATGACAGTGCACGTGTGTGTGTTGATGTTTTGATGTTTTGTTTGGTTAATACATTGATGTGTAATCCATTGAGCAAATTGTAATCTTTGATATTCAGCACTAAATGCTTCAAGTCACCATAGTTATCAGCAGGCAAAGTTGAGTCATAGGCAATTCACAAGTGCAGAATATGGCTTGTGGGACCATATTTGACCTCCTCTGTTTTCTCTACTGCACAAGGCAGGGGTCACACATGACAACAGCCATTCTTCCAGGGTACTCTACTGGTGTGCCGCATTTGATCATGCAGAGCAATGGCCACACAGAACTCAAAGACAAAACTAACAATTATGAAGGTTGATTAGAAAGGTAATGGGTCAACACAAGGTAAGATCAGTCATCATTAAGGGCACCATCTTTGGTTCACAACAACACTTATCCTCAGCCAGCATTCAAATCCCTCATCATCATCCTCTCAGCCATGTAGTCCCTTGACCTGTGCTTTCCTGGACCAGGGAGCTGGCCTGTGACTCTGTCTCACAGCTCCATAGTCTAGGCACTGCTCCCCTTGCTCTGTCCCATAAGCTATGTGTCCCTGACTCCGGTGCCTCTGGACTTCACACAGAGAACTAGAACATGCTCTACTTCTTAAGGTCCTGCATTCTCTCTCTCTCTGCTGCTTCAAAGATAGGACATCTTACAGCACGGCACTGAGGTAGAATAATTAAAATTGACCAATCCTCTCTGTAAGTGTTATGTGCACTCGGTGTTTATATTCCACTTTTTGCAAATTATGTTTTCCACATTCAGATTGAGTACATATGGTGACAGGATAGAGCCTCCCTGTAAAACTTTCTCCGTTTTCAAGTGTGCAGCATCCCCTTGTCAAGTCTGACTGACTGCCTCCCAATCATGTTACTATTTCTGCACAATGAGGAATGTTTCAGGTTTCTAATTGCTATCAACAATTAAGCATAGTTCACTCAGAGAAATGTATTTGTGTATTGGATAAAATGTAATAAACATATTTTATATGCTCTGCCTCAGATCAAGATAGATCTGGCAGCATTAATGAGATTTATAAAGCAGAGAAAATATCTCTTTGAGTTGACACCATTTGGAATCCAGACAGACAGTTGTCACACCTTCAGAAAAGAATGTAATAAATATATTTTATAATCTATGCCTAAAATCAAGATTCATCTGGCAACAATAAGGAGATTTATAAACCAGAGAAAGTATCCCTTTTAATTGAAAGAAAGAAATCAGTCATTTTTGTTTGTGTGGAGAAAGCTTAAAATGACTAATTCAATTTCCCTCCTATTATCCATTTAATGAGTTGCCAATTTTTTCTGTTATGAACAAATTTTAAGAACTTATATTCTATTTATGATTCCAAATATATTAGTGAAGAATTCATTTTAATACTCCGACCTTCTGACTAATATTTATGAGTACTATACTGATATCCACAGTTTCAATCCTGATATTAGTAATTACTATAAATAATGTCCCTTGTCTTTTCTTTTTGATTACCCTGGTCAACTTATAAAATGCGG
>NW_022103958.1:536187-556115 GCF_000313985.2 Echinops telfairi | reverse complement strand
CTTGGAAGAAGTCCAGCCAGAATGGTAAGTAAGGATGGAAGGATGCTAAGACGTACTCTCACATAATTTGGAGGTGGTGTCAGGAGAGACATGTCCATAGAGAAGGGCATCATACTGGGCAAAGTGAAGGCACGGCTAAGAAAGAGGAATGCCCTCAACGAAGTGAATGGCCACAGTGGCTGCAACACCGAGCTCAAACCTAAACACAGCTGTGGAGATGGCTCAGCGCTGGACACTGTTTCAGTCCGTTGTTCATAGGGTTGCAAGAACTTGGAACTGACTCCATAACACCCAATAAGGACAAAAGGATTATGTCACTTTCAGACCCACCCAGATCTGCTTCGTTCTGTTGGGTCTCTATGAATTGGACTACACTCGATTGCATTGAGCTTGCTTGTGGAGTTTTCACTTTTATCCTATTGTTTTTCTTCAATTATATTTATATCTTATCTTGTTACCTTTCATTTTCTTGGCTCAGCTTACTTTTTAGTTTCTTTTTGTCAAAGCTGTGCCACTTATTTGGGTCCGTTTTTCCTAACGTCACTATTAAATCTGCACCAGCTTTCCTTTAAACATTAGATAAGCTACTGTCTATATTTGTAGTAAAGTTCTGTTGTCATTTTCACTCAATTTCCAAAATATTGTAATTGTCCTCGTGACATCACCCCTTGACTTGTGTATTATTTTAAATGTGTGTTAACTATTGGTAAATAATTTTTTAAAAATTTTATCAGTTACTGACCAAGGAATATTGAATGCTCAAATTATAATGATACAATTATGTATTTCTTCTTTATACTTTGATAATATTTGCTTTATTAGCCAAACTGTATGTCAATAAGATGATTCCAAATCATAAGGACCCAATAGAACAAAGTAAAATTGCAGCTATGGGTTTCTGAGGCTGAAACTCTTTATAATACTTGTTTGTTTGTTGTTGTAATGGTTTTCTTTAAATTACTATAGTCTGCAATTCTTGAGCGTCACCAGCTAATACTTAAAGTCCTCCTCACTTTTACCAAGTGACAAAGATGAATTGTGCAAACAGAACAAGCAAATGCTGCATGATTTAAAATCAGGGAAAGTGTGCGTCAAGGTTTTATACCCTCACCATACTTTTTCCCTTAATATGCCTCAGAGTAAATCCTCAGAGAAGCTGGATTAAATGAAGGACAGTGTGGGATCTGGATTTGAGCATCTGGACTGTATGGAAGCTGGATTGTATGAAGGGCAGTGTGGGATCTGGACTTGTTAACCATCTGCGGTATGAAAATGTTATGACCTTGCTTGCTGAAACTGAGGAGGCATTGAAGCCCTTGTAGCGAAGATCAAGGATTGTAGTGTATAGTGTGGATTACAACTCAATGTGAAGATCAAAGTCCTCACTACTGGACTCACAGTTGCAGCATGGAAAATGGAGAAAAGGTTGAAATTGGTAAGGATTTTGTCAAGGTTCCGCAATGGATGCCCATGGAAGCAGCAGTCAAACCATTCAAAGATACGAGGGAAATCTGCTGCTCAAGACCCCTTCAGAGAAGTGACAAACAAGGGTGTTACTTCGAAGACTGAGGTGAGCTCAATTCAAGTCATGGCATTTCAAGTCCCTAGTATGCATGGGAAGATTGGACATCGAGCACGAAAGGCCAAAGAAGAATTGATGTCTATGAATTGTGGTGCTGGAGAAAAATATTGAAAGTAGCATGGAATGCTGCAAAGACAAACCAATCTGTCTGAGAAGAAAGACATTCAGAATGCTCCTTAGAGGCTAGGATAGTAAGTCTGTTTCTCAAATACATAGCACATGTTGTTAGGAGAGACCAGTCCTAGAGAAGCTGTAGGGATTGGCACTTAAAATACGGTGAGTGGTCATCTAATGTGTAACTTTTGTATCTCCCTATCTATCCAGAGCATACTAAAACCAAATGGACTGCCATCGAGTTGATTCTAACTCATAATATGTCTGTGAGTTTGGTTTTGAGTTTTATTGATTAACTGAATATTAATCTAACATTATTTTTTCCTTGTGATTCCTCATAGTGATGATCCATCTGTTGCTGAATACTCCTGGTGGGAATTTAGCTAGAGGTCACTAGTCAATGCAAATGACCTGGAGTTGTATGATTTGTAAAATGCTAATCTAACTTAAGACAAGTTTCATTTTAATTTTGAAGGATAAAATCAGTAGAAGATTCAGAGCAAATGATATTAGCGTTTTATGCAGATATAAGAGAATACAAAAAAAAGATGCATCAACATACTAACATTCCTTATGAATCTTTATTTTCTTATATTTTAACTTTCATAAATGATTTTATTTTATTCCTATGGTAGTACTGAACTTTAAAACATGAAAATAACTCAGTAAAAATAGGTACTATTATGTTTAACTACTTGGGCTTTGAGTTACACATCAATTCAATATTTCTCTAGGAAGGGTTGCTCTGACATTCTAGTAAAAATTGTAGGTTATCACAGTGTAAGACAAAAAACATCATGCTCTGTGTTACGTGACTATTAAGGGAGCAGATAACTTTCTGTTACAAATCTACCTTGAATCCACCTGTTCTCAAACATTTATCCTTGGGAATGTGCCAACCAACCTCCCAAAGAAATTAGTCCCCTAGGATGACCAAATGTTGCCTTTTCATCAGTGCCTCATATATGAGATGCACTGGAATGATTAGAGTGATAGGCTAGGGTTACTCTGCTCTACTCACATTCAAAATAGCTCCCAGGTAATCTTTAGAAATATAGTTTACCAATGAACTTCACATTTGAATAGCAACTAAGTAATATTTAAAAATTAATTTATGCTTCCTCAGGAAAAATGCTTATACAAAATGCAGAATTAATGCACCTGAAAGGAAAATATTATTCCATCTCAGAACATTTGATCTCCTTAATTGCTTTTATATATTTTATTTGGAAGAAATATTTAACCTTGATCAAACTCTAGATCGATCATTTAAGAAGAAAAATTGTCACCTTTCTTGGGCTCATGGTAAGTCTCATTCTCAAAACTGGAGGCTGTCTGGTGAGATCAGAGAGGGCTGTCTGACTCAGGGGTGAAGTCTCAGCTGCTAGCCAGAATATCAGGAGCGTGAGCGCAGCAGGTGCTCCACTGGAAAAAGACGCTCAGGAGTAGGTACAGGGCTGAGTCAACTGACAGCAGTACATTTCCACTTGGCTAAAGTCAGAGCTGATACTATTGGGACACCATAAAAATATGTGTATATGTGCTTTCTTCTTCTCACCATATGTATATGTGTGTGTATCTATGTGTGTATAAATCTAGATCTTGCCCTCGGTAGAGCCAGAATTTGTACAGACAATATAGAGAGAATTGTTAGAATTAAGAATACATAAACAATTATCACATTTATTTTTAAAAATGAAAATAAATCAAATTCACAAGGAATTACTTAATAAAAATTTAAGGACTCAAAATTTCTAGTTGAAATACATATTCTGTATTTCAGATACGTATTTTATGATAAACATTGTAATAAAAATCCTATGGTTGATGTATCTAATTTGTCAGTAGTTTCCCAGTCACTGCAGCCCTATCGGACCAGAAAGCACTGCCTCTGGGAGGCTCTGAAATGTTACAGGAATAGAAAACATAGGCTTTCTCCCCCAGAGTGACCGGTGGTTTCAAACTGCTGACTATAATTAGGAGCCCAATGCAAAACTACTATAAATAATAAATAACATTGGAAACAAAAGCAGGAAGGGATGTGTTTCTGTCATTGTTTACTACCCACATACACTTTGTCTCAGGATGTTGAATGTAATGATAACCAAGAAAAATAGTATTGTAAGGATACTTGGTAATATTGGTTACATAGTGCAATCATTTAATCAACAATTACTCTCTGTGAATTTGGAAAAATTTATTCAACTATTATCCCAGTGTATTATATAAAAGTTCATATGACTAAAGCTATGTTAAGATATTTCCTGTGGTTTAAAGATGTTAATAAAGTGAAGAATTGAGGGCATTGGTAGTTTCATTCTAATTGCATAAGAGTTGCTCTATTTTATCATACAGTGTCCAATACCATTAACACCCATTTAAAAGTGGCAATAAAATTAGATTTGGTCTGTACGATCTACTCGTTTTTTAATCAATTTATAGAAGTAGGAAACAAGCAAAACCTGAATTAGGGGTCCAATGCTGAATACCAACTTTCTTCTATAGTTCAAGGAAGTTATAAACTATGGGTAGAAGGAACAACATGAACGTGCCTGACTTCATCCTTGTGGGACTGACAGACTCTGAAGAGGTCCGGCTGGTCCTCTTTCATCTGTTTCTCCTGATCTATCTGGTTACTGTGCTGGCGAACGCAGGCATGATCCTCATCATCCGCCTGGACCTCCAGCTGCACACGCCCATGTATTTCTTCCTCAGTCACCTGTCATTCCTTGATCTCAGCTACTCATCAGTCTTTACCCCTAAAGCCTTAGAAAACCTGATAGCTTCCACCAAACATATTTCATTTGGAGGCTGTTTTACACAGATGTATTTTTTTGTCTTCTTAGGTGTCACAGAATGTTTTGTTCTCTCTGCAATGGCCTATGATCGCCATGTAGCTATCTGCAAGCCTCTACAATACCCTGTCATTATGTCCCCATCACTCTGCCGCTCTCTCATCACTGTATCCTACTTGATTGGCATTTTTGATTCCTGTATTACTTTGCTGGCCATTTACACCCTGCATTTCTGAAATTCCAATGTCATTCATCATTTTTTCTGTGACATCACTCCAATTTTAACCCTCTCCTGCACAGACACACATGAAGTTGAGTTCATAATTTTCATCCTTGCTGGGTCCACCCTTGTGGTGTCTCTTATCACAATTGGTGTGTCTTATGCATCTATTCTCTCAACCATCCTGAAAATCAATTCCACATCAGGGAAGCAAAGAGCCTTCTCTACCTGTGCCTCTCACCTCCTGGCAGTCACCATCATCTATGGTACCATGGTTTTTACTTACTTAAAGCCAAGGAGCTCCTACTCCTTGGGAAAGGACCAAGTGGCCTCTGTTTTTTATACTATTGTGACTCCCATGCTGAACCCACTCATTTATAGTCTTAGGAACAAAGAAGTGAAAAATGCTCTCATTAGACTTCTGCAGAAGAGGGAGAGCTCCAGACATTTAAAGTGACAGTACTGTAAGTATTTAATCTCTGGGTATCTTTTTCTTGCACTAGTTATTCTGGAGGTCATGCCTTCTTAAAACCATTTGCTCTTTAGTAATCTCTGTCCTGATTAAGAGCTGCAGCTATAATTTGGGTCAATTGAAAACAGTTTCACATGTCATATTTTAATACAGATATTTTATTGTAAATTAGATGCATTCTTATATTTCAGATCTTCAACTTTGTGTTCAACAGGGTATATTACTAATCTTACCCCTCATTTAAATGTGTTATGTACAGAAGTATAGCATATTAGTTACCAGCAATTGCTTTATAATTTTCATAATTTGACACTCCTGGTGTACATTCTGACTCAGTTATTCATCAACATGTCTCTCATAAGTCATTTACTCTGTCAACCTGCATTCTCTAGCCTGTGAGCAGTACATATTGTTTCTTTGTCCTAAAATTAATAGTGACATTAGGCCTCACCAAAAGTACAGTCCTTAAGGTGGTACTAGTAAATGTTGCTCTTTACATCTGTAAAATGTTTAAGCAACTCTGGTGGAATAACCTTAGAGAAGTTAGCTGCCAACCCAATGTTCAGTGGTTTGTATCTCCCAGTGGCTCCTGTGCAAAAGGATGTAGCACCAACTTCTTTATAGATTCATGGAAACTGTATGAGATTGTTCTACCTTGTCCGATAGTGTCACTATTAGTTGGAATTGACTTGGAGGCTGAGGTTAGGATTGAAATATTTTTAGTAGACCATGTCCTTTACAATGAAGGATATTCACAGATGTTTTGGAAATTATTTTGCTGTGAACTAGTTCATACCCACACACAATATTTATAAATTAAATATAAACAATAATAAAGAAAACTCAAAACTTTTTACCCTTTTGGGTGTACAATGAAGCAAAATGATATATGTTAACATTGAATGTAACATGAAAACATTGAAAAAATTGTTAAAGAAGAAATGTCCTAATAATTCTAAAATTTGTTCATGTTCCTCTGTTCTCATATATATGTACATACGTTATGTATAATATAATATGTATATTCTCCTGCATCTTTTTGTTGCCTTTTTCCAGTATGCCTTTTTTTGGTGATTTCCTTTGGCAATAAATCATTTGAAAATGAATATGATCTTTGTACATATGCAATATACAAGCCCTCATTCTGCATCACTTTAGACCTGGAACATTGAAAATTAACCAGCTGTCTGTGGTAATACATTCTTTTTTCTTTTTTTAAAATTTTTTTTTATTTATTTATTTTTTTGGGTAATACATTCTTGACGTCCACTTTCAAAATGATTGAAAAGCCTGCATTTTCTGTTATTTGTCAACATGCCTCCATAAATGCAATGTCCATGTATTTCAAATTATCTCTGTCTTCGTTCTGAATTATATAGGCGCATTACGTTCTATACATATAAATGATCAATGTGAGTGTTCACGGGTTGTTTTCAAGAAGTCAGTAGGAAAAAAACCTATAAAACTAAAAGCTGACAATTTGTTCTGGATTAAAGCATCCCATAAAAATGAGCCAGGTATATGTCTAAATACATTCTCTTTCCTTTAATAGGTTACCTTACACATTCCAGTAGTGCAGTTTTAATTTAATTTGCTATTGTGTTAGTACTTGATAATTACTGTTCTAAGTAGTATATTTTTAAAATGTCTGCATGTTGACTACACATTTTGACAGGATTCGGGTTTTATGATTTTTTCTCTCATTTATTAGAACATCTCTTTAGTATACATTTTATTGCTAAATTATTTTCCTAGAATGCCTAAAGTGAAGTTTAACCTCTGTTTTAGGATTGAATACAAATGTGTTCACTTATTTAAACCTGCTAATTAATGTATTTAAATACTATGACAAAAAGTAATGTTTCTCTACTTTATTAATATAGAACTGTGCATCAAAATATCAATGCTGAAAATAATTGTTTAATTATAAAAAATATTTTTGCTTTGAAGCCTGCATTGTTCAGATTATACACACACAAAGGCTTGTGGAAAAATTAAAAGGTAGAGGGAAAATATAGTGTATATAAGATATGATAAAAAAATAATAATTTATAAATTAACAAGGGTTCAGGGGGAGGGGGCAGCAGGGAAGGAGGGGGAAAAGGAGGAGCTGGCACCAAGGGCTCAAGTAGAAAGCAGGTGTTGTGAGAATGATGAAGTCAACATATGTACTAATGTGCTGGACACAAATGATGTATGTACAGATTGTGATGAGTTGTATGAGCCCCTAATAAAATGATTATTAAAAAGAAAAAGAAGTTACTAGGCTCCATGAAAAACAGATCCGCATACGAGGTTTGGAGACAAGAAGTCCTTCATAGGTTCTTCCCATCAAAACTCTGCCCACTGCTGTCCCCTGCTCCTTAAACATTGACCAATCTACACAGTTAGAACCACACACTATTGACCAACTACTTGTATAAAGGTTTAAGGGTTAGGGCTCATGAGTAAGGCCCACAAGCAGCCTTTAATTTGATCTGATGGCAACTTTGCCCCAAATCTCCTTCAAATCATACAGTGTCAGTGGAACTATGCATGTCTACTGCCATCTCCAAGGATGGCATGCTTTAGCTAGTCATCCATATAGAAAGTATCGCTGGCAAGGGTCCCTGGGGCTACCTCACCAGTAGAGCTCTCATCTCAGTTGGGGTACATCATGACTTGTAGTCCTTTCTGTATTTTATCCAGAATTTATCATTTTTTTCATTCTTGAGGGTTTGCTGCTGTTCTGTGCTCCAGTCCTAGGAGATATTATTTTATTCATCTATCATTAGAGTGGCCACAATGACTGTGCCAAGTGG
Source organism: Echinops telfairi (assembly GCF_000313985.2). Classification (NCBI taxonomy): domain Eukaryota; kingdom Metazoa; phylum Chordata; class Mammalia; order Afrosoricida; family Tenrecidae; genus Echinops; species Echinops telfairi. The sequence goes on along the minus strand of NW_022103958.1, from coordinate 548,131 downwards.
AGTCTAAATACCTTCTCATACACCAAAAGACCACAAAAGCTACACCTATTTTAGCATCCTACCTGTGTAGTAAGCTTGTACTTTAGCAACTTTTGCCTCAGACAACACACAATTATTATCTAACAAGATGACCCCAAGGAATTCTTACCACCATTCCCACATCTTGTATTCTTTTATGGTTATCGTCTCCCCAAACACATGGAATATCAGAGCATCTAGACATCTTTAACAGATAAACATCTACGGAAGTTAAAATAATGTCATCAGTTTCAGGAAACAATGGACAACAGCAGGGAAATAAAAGCACCAGGTCCCTAACATCCACGCTGTGGCTCATAGTGAGGCTGTGCTAATATAGCTCCAGTTCTGTTTCTCCCTGGTGAAGACATACTGATCCTAGTGAGACAGAGGTAGAGAGATGCTGAAGAAGACATCATGGTGTTGTTATGTGCCTTCCCATTGATCCTAACTTGGGTATAGACCCAAGTAAAAGAAAAATAAACAATGTATAGTCCTGCCCCATTTCCCATTCATTCTGATGTTTGAGGTCAGTGTTGCAGCATTGTCATTAATGTCAATCCATCACATTCAGTTCTTTCTCTTCTTCTTACTTTACCAAGCACCTTGTCTTTTTTCAAAGACTGGACCCTCCGCAATCTACTAGGTCATTTGGAAACCACCAGCTTCCCTGAGGGAGATAGACAGGCCTTGCTTTTCCCCTCAACAGTCACAGTGTTGGAAATCCACAAGGGCAGTTCTATCTTGTCCTATAGAATCGTTATGAGTTGACATTGACTTGATAGCAGTGTGGTTCCTTTTGTTTTGTTTGTGGTGGAGGGGGCACCTTGGTCATTTCTTACAATGTGTCCAAAGTACAAGTCACTGAGTCTCACTATCCTCACTTCTCAGGAGTATCCTGGCAGTATTTCTATCAAGGCAGATATGTTTGTTCTGTGGGTAGACCATGGTATGTTTAATATTCTTCCCCAACACCATAATTCAAATGCATCAACTCTACTCTGATCTTCCTTATTCATTTTTCATCTTCCCATGCATATGAAGGAATTGAAACTGATATGGCCTGTGTCAGTAGTACCTTAGAACTCAATGTGTTCCTTTTGTTCTTTAACAATCAAAAGAGTCCTATTCCAGGTCATTTTCAGTGCAGTAAGTGGTTTGATTTGATGACTATTGCTTTCTTGGCCTTTGCTTGTGGAACCATGTAAAACAAAATCTTTGACAATTTTAATATTTTGTCCATTTATTGCAGTTGTAAAGGAGCACTTACAGTATATTAGGTTGCACATTGAGCTGGTAATCACAAGGTCAGTGGTTTAGACCCACCAAACCTCTGCTCCCATAAAGATTTACAGCATCAGAAATCCTAGAGAGGCGTTTTGCCCTGCCCTATTTGGTCACTGAAAGTCAGAATCAACTGGATGCAGTACATTGAGTTTGGTTTTATCACAATATTGTTTATCAGTCCAGTTGTACGGGTTGGGGTTTGTTTTCTTTAACTACTGGTTTAATCTTCATCAGTAAGAGCTCCAAATCCATTCTGCTTTCAGCAAGGAAGGTTTTGTCTTCTGCATATCCTAGGTTGCTAAAGAGTCTTCCTTGAGTTCTGATGCTACATTATTCAAAGAGTCCAGTTTCTCAGATTATTTTCCCAACATACAAATTGAGTAAGTATGCTAAAATGATAAAACTAAGCTTCACATATTTCCTGATTTTAAAACAATACATCTCATTTTCCTCCTCGAAGGCCTGTCTCCAGATGTAGTGCAGATTCAATATGAAATTACTTAAGTATTTTGGAATTACCATTTTTATAATGTTATTGATACTTTGTTATTATATACACATTCTAATACTATTCTACATTTTAATGTATGTTTCAGAGTCTCTTCTGACATACACTTTTGTATTTTTTTGTCCTGTTGTTGTGTCTTAATAATCTTTTGTTTTCTTTATTTTTGACATTCTTAATCTCATCACACAGCTCATCCGGTCTTTGGTCGTTTGTGTTCAATGTGTAAAATGTGTTCTTGAGATGGTTTCCAAATTGAGATGGAGTATACACAAGGTCATTTCCTCCAACTTCAACTTGAATTTGTATGTACACAGTTGGTTATCTGTTCCATTGTCTGTCCCTAACTTTGTGTTGGCTAATGATTTGGGGTTTCTGCATCATCACATTTCACTGATATACACAATTTGATTCTTGTGAATTTCAACAAGCAAGATAAATGTGTATAGATGTCCTTTATGTCTAAGTTGTTGAAAAGAGTTATGTGCAATGAATGAGTTGTTGATCTTACAAAATGTTATCATTACATCTCTGGTGTAAACAAGGGCATAATTTCCAACTACTATTTCTCCTTGTTTTCAACTTTTTCATTTCAATCACTAAGAATCTTGAATGCTGTTTGATTGCATGTTTGAGCAATTTCAGACTGCAGAAGATGGAAAATTATTCAATTTTTGTTTTAATTTTTTACTTTAGCTTTTGATTTGTAGATGTTGTAGATATATGGATATTTTCCTATATGTGACAGCAATATATCTCAAGATAAATCTTGATATGTTCTTTAGCTTCTTTTCAGGCATCCTAGGGGAGGTTTTATGTTTGAGAAAGTTTTCACAACTTGTTTCTGCATTTGGAAATTTTCCATAAAGTCCTTATGCCTAGAATGTATTCTGCCTTGAAATGGCTCAGATTTCCCAATATAAGAGTGAATACAAAGATAAGTGTATGAGGTCACCTGTAAGATATCTGCCTTTATGTCTGAAGCAAAGAATACACTGTTAGTCCCATGTGCTAATAAGATTTTCATCCATCTTTACTGATTTCAGCTGTATGCACCAATATGGTATTGCTCCATGAGCCCTGGGGAGCTCAAGGGGGGCAGAAGGGAAAGTAAAGGAAATTGGCAGGCGGCTTCCCTGCAGACCACATGAACTTGAGTTTCCCCCTCTCTTATCACCTCCTCCTTTTGCTCACTCTCTCATCATTATGCCTAATTTCTTGCCCCTTAAAACCTGAGGAAGGTGGAGAGTCTGAGTCAATTCCAGGGTTGCAACTTATAGAATGGAATGTAGTGGTAGTACGAGGGTATGCTTATTAAGAACAAAAGACAAAATAAACTTAGAAAAATGATGGGGAGAAATCTAAAAGTTGTCAAAGAAGTAAAACTAATGTCATAAAAAAATTGAGCCAGAGCACCTCTAATTACCCCAGATTTCTAAGCAATATTATCTCTAAAAGAAGGGAGGGAGACTCTCATTTTTATTCCTAGTGAACAGTTCAGTCACTCAAGGTGACCCCTATCATTTGTGGTTTCCAATGATAGACTACTTCTAGTGGGGGTAGCAGCCCTTAGCCTTCTGGCTCTGACATACCCTCCTTGGCGCGCGCACACACACCCCCCCACACACGTTATCCCTCCACGCCTTTCCTTTGCAACTGATCCTGGAGGAGAACTTCACTCTGCTTCTGCTGGGATGGGGGCTACTCAGTTATCCATTGGGTGATGTGTCACACCACCTGAATAACACCACTGTTTTGGCAAACCCTCCCCTTGCAAAGTCTCTGGTTTACTTACTTGGATGTGCATCCTGGGGTTAATTTCCTGTCACTCCTGACAATGACAGGGATTCTGTCTTCACTGTACCCCACTTTCTTAGTAATAGCACAACATATACAAAATTTTAAAAGGACAGATGCATTTCCACTAAAAGATTACCTATTTATTTTTTAATTTTTTCTGGTTTGAAGCTTTGCAGAATATTTATTTCAGTTGAATTATCAAATAGATTAATAAAAAGAAATTTAAGTTCTTATTCCATTAATATCTATGAGGACTATTGTCAGATCCCTTCTTACACTGTAGTATTAGTAATAATGCTTTTTAAAATTTTGTCTTGCCAGATGAATTTAATACATTTTATTTCATTTCTTTATTTTTCTGTTTCACTTTTTCAGATTTATTGATTTTTACTCTTCTTATTTCCTTCTGTTTTTTTCACTTTAATATATTATTTTTGTTTTGCCAAAACTTGCTTTATTGATTTGAATTCTTTATGTTTTTTATCATAAATATTCATTAAACTGCTCTAAACACCCTGCCATTGAATCAGTTCTAATACTTGGGATCCTATTTAGTAAATGGAAATCAAGCCACACCTATATTAATCATAGAAATAAACATGCATCAATTGTTATTTAGAATAGGACAATTAAAATAATCTTATAGATTAATAAATGACACAGTTTATCAGCACATAAAATTCTGTCTTTGATGGTTGATTAATGTTACATTTGGATGTATTAGAGAAGATAGGGATATTATTAACTAAAATACAGACAACTTTTCATAAATTTTTAATTTGGACTAAAATCCAACAGTAATCTAAGTTTAGACCAGTGGTTCTCAACCTTCATAATGCTGCAACCCATTAACAGCATTCTTCATGTTGTGGTGACCCCCCAACCATGAGATGATTTTTGTTGCTACTTCATAACTGTAATTTTTCTACTCTTATGAATCAGGGATCCCCTGTGAAAGGATTTTTTGACCCCAAAAGGGGTCATGACCCAAACAAACCGGTGGTTTACACAATGCTAAAAATGTACTTTATTTATGAGCCAAAGTTTCTCAAACAATTTTTTTGTTGCTTCTTTTACATCTTTGTTTCTTAAACTGTAAATAACTGGGTTCAACATGGGGATCACAATGGTGTAAAATATAGATACTATCATGTCATGATTTAAAGCATAGCTGGAACTTGGTCGCATGTATATGAACAAGATTGTCCCATGATAAATGGACACTCCAGTTAGGTGAGAGCTGCAAGTAGAAAAGACTTTTCGTCGTCCTTCCGCAGAGCGCATCCTCAGAATGGCCAGAAGAATGAAAAAGTAAGAAATCAAGACAATCAAGATGGTGACGATCTCAATAAGACCCACAAAGTAGAAGAGGAGAAGTTGGTTGATGTGAGTGTCAGAACAGGAGATGGCAAGAATTGGGGGGATATCACAAAAGACATGTCTAATTTCACTGGATGCACAGAAGGAGAGGCTGAAAGTGGCGACTGTATGTAAAGTGGCATGCAGAATACCACCAACATACGAAGCTGTGATGAGTGGCACATAGACTCTGGGTGACATGTTAACTGAATATAAAAGTGGGTTGTAGATGGCTACATAGCGATCATATGCCATTGCTGCCAAGAGAAAGGATTCTGTGGTCCCAAAAGTGACAAACAGCAACATCTGTGTTGCACATCCAACAAGGGAAATAGATTTATTCTCTGCCAGGAAATTGACCAACATTTTGGGTGTGACAACTGAGGAATAGCAGGCATCTAACACAGATAATACACTCAGAAAATAGTACATGGGAGTGTGCAGTCGTGAATCCACTATAACTAATACAACCAGTCCCAGATTCCCCATCAGGGTAAAAATATAAATGATAAGAAATAATAAAAAGAGATAAACTTGAAGCTCAAAATCATCTGTGAAGCCCAACAATGTAAACATAGTGACTTCAGCAGTCAAATTTTTCAAAGGAATCCTGTCTGAGTCCTGTGTTGATGGCAAAACTGACATTTCAGTGACTCCCACTGGCCTAGATGCAATATCCTGATATCCTCTGAAAAGAGAGCACACCCAATCAGATCGTCGTCATTATTTTTTAGAACTGGATAATAGCTTTCCAATCAGTGATGCTACTGTGGACTGCCGGTGAGCTGGTTTTCAATTCATGGCAACTCCATGCATAATCAGATTGGATCATTGTGATCCACAAACTTTTCTACTAGTTTATTTCTGAAAATAGGCCACCATGACTACAGCTTCATCTAGCTTAGCCCTGAAACGATGATGAACATCGCTGTTAACCCAAAATCTCTACTGACATGTGGACAATGGTTACATTTGGAGTTAATTGGTGGAGATTAAGACCTATGTGTCCCATACAGAAAATAAGCATTTTACCAGTGAACCATTACTTTCTTCTGGAGATGGTATAGGCAGTGACAAAATAGTTGAGACCGCATGCTTGAAATTCTGTCTATAAAGAAAAGGAAATGTTGGTTTTACTTTTAAAGTTGCAATATTAAAAAATATCAATGAGGAAAAAGATAAAAGAAAATGCAAATTTAAGTGATCCTCAAAAAATTGTATTTGATAATTCCCATTTCTCAATGAATAGACAAATTGTAATGTTCAAAAACATCATCTTTGAACATACACAATAGAATATTTGTCCTGAAAATTCATGAATACCTTCCTTATGATCAACTGTTGTAAAATGAGAACCACAGCACTTACTTTACAGGATTGGGTTAAAGTTAAAAAGGAAAACCTTTGTGAAATTATTTAGTATTATAATATTCTCAAATAACTAGAAAATAGCATTACCCATACATACATTTCAAGTTGCTTGGAAGGCAGTCTTCAATGGCTCATTCATTCCATATGCTCTCTGCTATTAATTATTCCATACTAATGGCATTTTTCCATGAGGGTAAGGTACATCTTTCTACTCCCATAAGTATCACAGTATTGAAAACCCAGAGTCCTAACCTATCCTATGTGAGTTGATATCGAGTGTGTTTTTTAATGGCATTTATGAAATAGTGGTAAGCAGGGCAGGAGATGGTACTCGGAAGATATTATGTCCTGTGTTTGTAAACAAGATAGGTGTTGTCATTTTATTTTTATTGACGTTTTTTCAACACATGTTTTAAGTTGTCCATTTTTACCTTTGCAATTTATTACATCATTCCCCGCCCCCCCCGCCCCCAACTTTTAACTTGTGACAATTTTAAGGTGTTTTCTGTTCACATAGGACTGGTGGAAAATTGACTAAAGACCTGACTTGTAAACTACAGGTCACAGGTATATACCCACCAGCTGCTCCCTAAGAGGAAAATGTGGCAATCTAACTCTGTGAATGTTGTAGCCTTGAAAGCCCTCTTGGACAATGCTCCTCACAAGTGTGCTCTAAGGTGAAACTAACCTGATAGCAATGTGAGGTATTTTTTGCATTTTGTCTTTGTGTATGCTCATTAATTCTGGAAGTCATTGGGGGTTATATCTGAGGCATTCCTCAAATATTCTTTCCCAAAAGAAATCCTGGTCATTTCCATATAAAATAGCTGTGCATAAAGTGTCAAAATCACTAACAAACAATATAACTCACTAATTGCTAATAAATTTGTTAACGAAACCTAATGATAAAAATCACACACCTTGTTTTAGCTGCAAAGTACTATTTGTTTACACATGTATTTATATGTTATTTTACTTATTTCTTCTATATTGCCAGACTGGCTCATTTAGAGAAATAAGAATAAAGAAAAGTTCATGGGGGCGGGGCGGGGGGCGGGGGGGATTCAATGAGGCACTTTGATCTCAAGCAAAAAGCTGCTTGATTGAAACACAAACATCAGATTCACCTTATTTAGGAGTGCTATTTTAGGACTCTAATTTCCTTTTTGGTTGAGTCAAATAATGATGTGTTTTATATTTATGGTTCATAGCAGAATATTGCCTGATACATTGTTACAGGGAGTTCACCAAGTTTGGACCAACCACAACCCATTCCATTACCACTGAGTTAATTCTGACTCAGAGTGACCTTATCTGAGAAGAGATCTGTGCCAAAGGAAATCCTAGACCATAGTCCTTGAACTAGCAGTCTGCCAGACCTCTCTTTGGCAGATAAACTGGTGCACCCACATTTTTCACCTTTCAATTAGCAACCCAGCACTTAACCATTGTGCCACCAGCACGTCTTTAGGTTGAAAGACAACCAATATACACCTTGGCCACAACAATGCACTAGAGTAGACAAACAATCCTGAACATATGTAACCATTTGTTCTTAGTTGAGCTGATATCAATGTAACAAATAACATCAATGGAAAATGAACACTTGTTACATGTAAAGCAGGGTTTCATTCAGACTTCTATAGATAATTTATATTTATTAAATACCACTTGCTATATAAGGCATCATATTTAAAAAAATAAAATAACCAGCATTAAATTACTGTTGGAAGGAGAGGAAAAAAATATATCTTTGGTTTCTCTAACATATTCATCATAGGTCCACTTGGGAGAGTTTTCTCATATAGAGAAAAAATACCTACATAGATGTGAGGCTAAGAAGCAAAACTGCTATTTGATCTTTATATGTAAATCCTGAATATAATTATATAATTAACTTGTATTGTTTATGAGTATTTACATCAAGGAAATTTGTAAATATCTTTTAGGATACACACACAAATTATATACTATAATAATTTACAATGTATTTAATTAAATTAATACAATGGTATTAACAATAAATTAATCAAACATCAATAAATTGGGACTCATAAAACTACAGTTTCTGCATCTTCTTTTACCTATATTTATGTTGACCCCTTTTCCACTCTGTTCTTTCCTTTCTATCATTCAGGAATTCATGGAAAGCAAATCAAAATATTAATGAAGAAACTTATGGAAAAGCACAGTGAGAGGAAATAAAGCATTCAAGCAAATTTTGAATAATACATAAATTCTTTGATTTCTAAAGAATTAAAGTATCTATTACCAAGTGTACTTTCACTAATACATGCAAAAATAAATTTAACTGCATCGCAAAATCAAATGATGGTTAGAATTGATTCTGGTTCACAGTGAACCTATACGACAGAGGAGAATGCCCATTGCTTACCTGGCTCTGTTTTTCATAGCAGCGGACTTTCATCCTTCTCTGGGGCAGCCATGGTGGGTTCAAGCAGCAGACCTAGGTAAAATAAGCTCAGTGCTTAATCACAGCACTCTGAGAGTTCCTAAATGAACCCAAGACTTCAGAGTCTAGTGTAGACCAATTATCATATGTAATCTAGAGAGTGAATTTAAAACTAAGTAAGAAGTGACAATAGAGTACCATCTAGAAAAATGGGTTGAGCTAAGCCACACCAGCAGAGTGATAATACATGTCCAGATTTCTCTGATTCTGCAATTTAAGATATTGCACTTCCATTATATATTTTTTATTATTTTTCACTTCCATTATATATTTTTTATTAGTATGGAATCATCATTCTCCATCAAAATACAAAAGCACATCTTCACATATCTCAATTATTTTCCTTAAATAGACCATGAACTTTTAAATAATTTAATGCTTTCTAAAATAAAATCAATTTACATCCCTTAAAGAAAAAGAAAGTATGATTCAGATATAGCATTTACCCACATCTGGTTGACACTTCATCTATTAGTTAAATCCTTTCTTTAATTTTTAGATAAAGTATCTTAATTATATTGCTCCAATTCTCATCTTAAATAAAAAAATTAAAGCAAATTTCTGACTTGGCACTTCAAGTGGTCTAAATATACAAATTTTTCTGTTTTCTATTATATGTGTTCAGGAACATTACTGTTCACTTTTTACTATAGTTCTTAATTAACTAGATTCATCTGTATGGGATTTTAATACTAAAGCATATTCAAATTTCTAGCTTCTATAACATTTTGTAAATGATGAAAACCATTTCTTCTTACCTGTACCCTGACCTGCTCATTCAGTAAAGGTTTGTTCTAAATTTTACGTGTCTGGGTTTGTATATCAGCTTTTTAGGTCTTCTTTAAGCTGTAGGGAATTTCCCCAAGGAGAAAACTTACTAACACTCTTTTGGAACAGAAAAGCAACAGGAATTTTTATCCCTTGAGTAAGCAAGAGAATCGTTCTGGAAGAATAAACTGCGTGATAAAAATAACTAAATGACTGACTTTTGTCCCTAGAAAAGTGTTCTTTTAATGGAAAAACATATGGCATAGGATTGGAAAGGAAATATAATGATACAGAACAGTTCTTTCTCTGATAGATCTGAATGCTTGGATTAATGAATTAAGTTTCCTTAAATCCAATCCCCTAATTCTGTTAATTAAAATTGTTTATATTTCTTAAAATGTGTTTAACCAAAAATCAACTGCCTCAGGGTCAATTCTGACCATTACTCACTCAGTGCCATCAAGTCAATTCCAACACATAGTGAGTCTACAGGACAGAGTAGAACTACCTCTGTGAGTTTTGGAGGCTGTAACTTTTTACAGGAATAGAAAGCCTTGTCTTTGTCCAATGGAGCTGCTGGTAGTTTGGAACTGCTGACTTTGGGGTTAGCAACCCAACGGGTAACCACTATGTCAGTAGGGATCCTTAAATAAAATTCCCATGGCTGTAAATACATAACACCTCACTCATTGTTGTTTAGGAATATAAAACGGTAAAGCCTTGGAGAAAATAGTTTCACAATTTGATGCAACCAGATGCTCAGCAGGAGAAAGATGAGGCTCTCTATTCCAGTAAAGAGTTACAGACTTGGAAACAAGGACGGTTCTTCACTGTTCTGTAGGGTCTTGATGATTTCAAATCGACTTGATGGCAGTGTGTATGTTTTGGTGTTTTGTCTTGTTTGTACATTAATGTGTAATCTATACTGTAGTGCAAATTGTAATCTTTGACATTCATCACTAAATGCTTCAAGTCACCTTAGTTGTCAGCAAGCAAATTTGGGTCAGAGGCAAATCACAAGTGCAGGATATGGTGTAGGGACCATATTTGACCTTCTCTGGTTTCTCTATTGCACAAGGCAGGGGTCCAACATGCCTCCACGCTCCAACCTTCTTTCCCTTACACCAACCTTCTTTCCCTAACACCAACCATTCTTCCCAGGATCTCTACTGGTGTGCTGCATTTCATCATCCAGAGCAATGGCCACACGGAAATCAAAGACAACACTAACAGTTATGGAGGTTGATTAGAAAGGTCATGGGTCAACACAACTCAAGACCAGTCATCACTAAAGGTACCGTCTTTGGTTCACAGCAACTTATCCTCAGCCAGCATTCAAATCCCTCAGCCTCAGCCTCTCAGCCATGTGTTCCCATGGCCTCTCCTTTCCTGGCCTGTCGCTCTGTCTCACATAGTCTAGGCGCTGCTCCTCTTGCTCTCTTCTATAAACTAAGTTCCCCCATCTCTGGTGCCTCTGGACTTCATATGGAAATCTAGAACATGCTTTTCTTTTAAAAGTCTTGTTTTTTTTTTTTCTCTCCACTGATTCAAAGATGGCTCATCATTATAGATGTGGTGGAGTGGAGGGGGTAGTATAATGGAAGTTGACCAATCCCCTCGGTAATTATTGCAAAAACAGTCAACTTTCATATCCCCAGTTTCTCAGATTATTTGCTCCACATTCAGATTGAATAAATATGGTGAAAGAATAGCCCCTTAATGTATAACTGTCTAAATTTTCAAGTGTTCATTATCCCCTTGTCATGTCTGAATGACTGCCCTTAATACTGTTACTACTTCTGCAAAATGAGGAAGTGTAGATTTCTCATTAATATCAGTAATTAGGTATGATCCAGTCAGTGAAATATCTTTGTCTATTGGATAAAATAAAATAAATATTTTTATATTCACTGCATTTGATCTAGATACATCTGACAACAATAATGATATCTGTACACTACAACAATAATGATATCTAAACACTAGAGAAAATATCCCTTTTAATTTAAGGAAGAAATCATTAATTTTTGCCTATGTATAGAAGGTTTGAAAGGACTAATTCAATTTCCTGATATGACCCATTAAAAAAAAATTTATTTTATTGGGGGCTCTTATCACAATTCATACATATACCCATTGTGTCAAACACATCTGTACATATGTTGTCATCATCTTTTCCAAAACATTTCTTTCTTTTGAGCCCTTGGTATCAGCTCCTCATTTTTTCCCCTCTCTCACCCTTGATAATTTATAAAGTTTATGAACAAATTTATAAAGTTTATAAACAAATGTATTTGTTTATCTTTTGTCTTAAACCAACTGCTATCTCCCTTCAAACACTTTTCTATTGTCCAGCTCCCTGG
>NW_022103958.1:527926-535545 GCF_000313985.2 Echinops telfairi | reverse complement strand
TGCCTTGTTAGTAGAACACAGTGTTCTTGCATTAAGGGAGTACTTGAGTGGAGGTCCAATATCCATCTGGTGCCATAATACTTTATAAATAATTATATGTACATAGATCTATCCCCTTATCATTATATATAAATGCCTTTACATATATACATACCTGTATCTAGACCTCTATAAATGTCCCTTGCCTCCCAGTTCTTTCCTCTATTTCCTTTTACTTTCCTCTTGTCCCACTTTCATATTCAGCCTTCATTCAGATTTTAGCAATTCTTCTTGGCTACATTGTCCTTGATTGAGCCCACCCTCACCCCCACTGACCTCCAAGTATCCTATACCCTCCTTGCCATCAATTTTAGATCACTTGTTCTTCCCTGTCCCTGCGTTTGTTAGTACCCCCCTTCCTTTCCCTCACCTCTCTCTCCTGTGCCCCCCTGGACCCATCGTTCCCATTGCTTTCTCCTCTGGATTGTTCATTGAGCCCATCTTCTACAGATAGACATGCATAGACAATAATATGCATAGACAAAAAAAACCCAAAGTAAAACATAATTCAAAAAATAAATAAATAAAACAATAGAAATAAATATATAACCAACAGCAAAAAAAGAAAAGCCCTCAAACAGTTCCAGGTCTGTCTGTTGACCTTTATGAGTGTTTTCAGTCAAGTTTGCTGGGGTGACATGCCCTGGCTCAAGTCAAACTTTGGCATTCCTGGGACTTTGTTGTTTTGCTCCCCTTGCTGGACGTCTTTAGTGTTTGGCTACAGTGCAGTGGGAATAGATACAGCACATCTCCTACACCATGTCCCCAGTGCTTTCCCCCATATCACTATTGGTCAGTAAGGGACATCATGTCTAGTGGTGGGGCCAGTCCTGCAATCCTCTCTGTGCATTGGCTGCTTTGAGCTGGGATATTGTCCTCAGAGCTTGTTGGGCCGGTGTGTTCCAATCTTTCTCCTCCCACTTCGTTTGCTCCTCATCAGATGCGCCCCTGTTCCTGAGATGCAGCTTCAGTGCTATCCTCTGAAGTGCATTCCTCTCAAGTGGGGTGTGGGAGTGCCCACGTAGCAGGGATTGGGTTCCGGCCCCACAGGCCTATCTATTGTGCCCTTGCTCATGCCTGTATGTTGCATTCACGTCTTGGCATACCGGGTTGAAGTCTGGTCCCTCTCTCCCTCTCCTGTGGAGATATAAATAACACCCTTCCCTTGGGTGGGTTAGTGCCCTGCTCCCCCACAACCCTAGTCTCCTTTTTTTCTTCTCTCATTTTTAATAGGCTGTCATAAGTAATCCTGGGTTGGGTTTTGCCCCTGCCCTAGTACCTGGACCTCATCCCAGGAAATAATGTATATAGTTGCTTTTCCCCAGGACCCCTTTTTTTTTGCCTTTAAATTTTTTTTTTTACTTACATCAGGACATGTTGTACTCATCATTTTGTGCATGTCTTACTTTGCTTGGCATAATTTCCTCTAGTTCTTCCCATGCAGCAATATATTCATCACTGCTTTACAGGGATGTATTATACTCTATTGTTTGTATGTACCACATTTTTTAATCCATTCATTTATTGCTGGAAATCTGGGTTGTTTCCAATTCCTTGCGATTGTGAACTACACCAGTCATTTCTTTTATCATCTTTTGAGTTTGGTTGATAAATTCTACTGGTCTCTTGTTCAGTGAGTATATGTTTAATATGCTCCCTGGTTCTTGGTCTACTGTACCCTTTAGCATTATATAGTGCCCATCCTTATCTCTTTTTATGGTTTGCACCGAGATTAGGGTTGCAACACCTGCTTTTTTTGAATTGCTATTTGCCTCATATTTTTTTCTTCAGCCTTTGATATCCAGCCTATTTTTGTCTGTAATCTTAAGATCTGTCCTCTGTAGGCAGCAGATCAAGTGGTTGTGTTTTCTAACCAGTCTGCTAGCTTCTGCCTTTTAAGGCCCGAGTTCTTTCCATTGATATTCAGGGTTATTACATCTATCTGTAGGCTCTGTGATGTCATCTTATACCTTTTGTGTTGGGTGTTTACCTCCTTTTCTTATCTGTGGGTTGTGCACATGTGTGTGTGTGTTCTATGGTGTGTGTTTAATTCTTACCTTCTTTTCACTGTTAAGCCAATGTTATCTTTTGGTTTGTTTTCCATTTGTTAGCCTCTGGGGGGAGGTATTCTATGTGGTGGTGGCTTACTTGTGCTTGTTGAGTACTGTTCTTTTTTTCCCCAATCATTTTCTTGGAGGTTTATACAACTCTTATCACAATCCATACATACATCAATTGTATAAAGCACATTTGTACATTCATTACCCTATCATTCTCAAAATATTTGTTCTCCACGTAAGCCCCTGGCAACAGCTCATTTTCCCCACTCTCTCCTCTTTACCCCTACGTCATGAACACTTGATAATTTATAAATTATTATTTTGTCATTTCTTACACTGTCCAACGTCTCACTTCACCCACTCTTCTGTTGTCTGTCCCCTAGGGAGGAGATTATATGTAGATCCCTGCAATCGATTCCCCCTTTCTACCCCACCCTCCCTTCACCCTCCCAGTATTGTCATTCTCACCATTGGTCATGAAAGGATCAACCGTCCTGGATTCCCTGTGTATCCAGTTCTTATATGTACCAGTGTACATCCTCTGGTCTAGCCAGATTTGTAAGGTAGAATTGGGATCTTGATACTGGGGGATAGGAGGAAGCATATAGTTACTAGAGGAAAGTTGTATGTTTCATTGTTGCTACACTACAGCCTGACTGGCTCATCTCCCCGCGACCCTTCTGTAAGAGGATTTCCAGTTGCCTACAGATGGGCTTGGGGCCCCACTCCGCACTCCCCCTCATTCACAATGATATGATTTTTGTTCTTTGATGCCTGGTACCTCATCCCTTTGAACCTCGTGATCATACAGGCTGGTGAGCTTCTACCATGTGGGGTTTGTTTATTCTGAGCTAGATGACTGCTTGCTTACCTTCAAGCCTTTAAGACCCCAGACACTACATCTTTTGATAGCCAGACACCATTAGCTTTCTTTGCCACATTTGCTTATTTGTCTTCAGTGATTGTGTCAGGAAGGTGAGCATCATGGAATGCCAGTTTAGTAGAATAAAGTATTCTTGCATTGAGGAAGTACTTGAGTGGCCTAATGTCCATCTGCAAACTTAATACTAAACCTATAAATATATGCACAAAAATCTATTTCCCCATCCTCATATATAAATATATTTACATATGTACATGCCTTTATTTAGACCTCTATAAATGCCCTCTGCCTCTTAGCTCTTTCCTCTATTTCCTTTTACTTTCCTCTTGTCCCACTAGCATGCTAAGCCTTCATTTGTGTTACAGAAATTCCTCTCGGTTACACTACCCTAAATCATGCCCTACCAGGCCTCCTACACCCTCCTCTCCACCGATTTGAATTAATTGTTGTTCTCTTTTCCCTGGGTTTGTCAACACCACCTTCTTTCCCCGCACTTCCCCCTCTCCCATGTCCTTCTGGAACTGTCATTCCCATTGTTTCCTCCTCCAGATGTTCATACAGCCTATCTTGGTGAGTGTTGTTTTTCTGTCCATATTGGGTCAGCAAAGATCTTTTGTAGAGCTGGGTTTCTTTTAACATATTCTTTGAGTTTTCCTTGTCCTGAAAGACTCTCACTTTTCCATCAACTTGATAAATAATTTGTCTGGGTAGAGTAGTCTTGGGTTTCCATATTTTCCTTCAATTTTTCAGAATATGTTACTCCACTCTCTCCTCTTCTTCATATTGTCTGCTGATAGGTCTGTGCATGTTTATTTGCTTGCCTTTATAGGTGACTGCTTGTTTTTCTTTAGTTGCTCTTATGGTTTTCTCCTTTTCCGCAAAGTTCGATAGTTTAACTATTATATGCCTTGGTGACTTCTTGGGATTCAGTGTAGTTGGTGTTGTATCGGCCTCCTGAATGGTTACCTGGTGTTCATTCATTAATCTGGGTAAGTTTTCCTCCAAGAATTCCTTCACTACTTTTGCAGCTGGCTTCTTTGTTTTGTCTTCCTCTGGTAATCCAATTAGTCCGATGTTGAACCTCTTCATAGCATCAGACATAGCCCTCAGGTTTTCTTAACTTTCTCTGATGATCTTATTTGCCTTTTTTCACGTTTGTAAAAGTCTGTGTGTCTGTCTTGTAGGTCACTGGTGCTGTTCCCTTCTTCTTCCTATTGGTTGGCGATGTCCATGGATTTGCTACTAGTTTTCATTATTTTGTCCCTTAGCTCTTGCATTTCTCTTTGGTGCATGGCCTATCTCCTCTATCATTTCTTCATTTTTCTATATTGCTTCCCTCATATCCTGTATGACTATGCAGCATTCTGAAGATTTCTTTTTGTGGTAGGTCAACATCTGCCTTTTCTACCTTTTCTATGACAGTGGTTAGGTTCAGGTCATCCTTTGATTCTGGATTTTGTTTCTATCTTCTTGCTGAAGCTGTTGAAGCAGCTTGCTGCTTACTTGTCAATTTATTGGAGCTAGGTGCCATTTTCCCAAGAACATAGGGCCCTGCACTCTCTCTTTGGGAAGTTGGTATTGTTGCTTCTGTAGGCTGCCTATAGCCACCTGCCAGAGGGGGTGTGTTTCACCTTTGTCCCACTGGGGTTTCCTTCTCATCCTAGCCTATCAGGAGTCTGTTGTTTGGAGGGCAGGTTGGATGGCCCTCTCAGTAGTCAGGCTCTAAGGTCAGCCTATATCATGCTCCAGCAACCCTCAGGCCTCAATAGGGGTTGTTATATCTGTGTGCAGAGTGCAGAGTATCTTCTTGTTGAAGCTCTGAGGGAAAGTGCTGACCTGGAAATGGAAGCATGGAGTTCAAGGGTGGGAAGCTGGTGAACAGGGGGTCGTTTGTTCCCAGCTAGGGGCACTGCGGACAGGAAGTTGGGTGGGAAGAAGTGCCCAGCTACTTATGTTAGAATGCTTATCCACTGCTTGGAGCACATAGGGCAGGGGGGATGGCCCAGGGAAAGGTTAGTAAGGAGAATGCTGGTCTCCCAATGGGCAATGGGAGGTCCCATAAGTTTGAGTCCCTTAACCACAGCTGCATGAGCCTCTTCCAGGTGGCAGGCATGCCTAAGGCACAGTGAAAGGGGCACAGGTCTCTACTGGACAGCTGGTGGGCCTGGAGTGCCACAAAGGAGGCAAGAGCCTCTGCCAGGAGACTGGCGGGCTTGGGGTTCCACTTTTGGGGCAGGGCGCTGGCCAGCCTGTGGTGCCATGAAAGGGGTGTGATTCTGTCAGGTGGCTGGTGGGCCTGCAGTGCTGCAGAAGGGACTCAAGCCTCGGTTGGATGTCTGGCAGGCCTGGAGAGCTGCAGCTGGGTGAGTGCCTCCTCTGGGAGGCTGTCAGGCCTGCAGCTCTGCAAAAATGGAGCACACCTCTGCAGGGGGAGTCTGATGACATTGCTTCCAGGTCAGGAGCATGTATCGGGGGGCTGGCAGACCTGGGGGCTCCATGAGAGGGTACAGCCTCTGCTGGGTGGCTAGAGGGTCTGGGGCAACACAGTGGGGCGGGAGCCTCCTCTGGGTGGCTTGTGGACCTGGAGCACTGTGAAAGTGTCATGAGCCTCTGCTAGGTCTGATGGGACTGAGAAGACAGAGTTGGGCAGGAGCCTCTGCAGGGGTGGCTGGTGGGCCAGTGGCCTTGGGAACCTGTGGGGATTATAGGCTATGGGGTTGAAGTCAGCTTCTGGTTCAGAGAAGTGCTCTGTCTGGGCCATCATAGTAACCAACCAACAGTCTTGAAAGCCCTACTCAGCCCCCAAATCTCCCCACTCATTGATCTCCATGGAAATCCAAGGAGTTCCAAAAATACACATTTAATGAGTTGCCCTTTTTACTCCCCTGATATTCACAACTTTTTAGAATTTCTATTTTATATAAGTTCCCAAATATTTTAGTGAGGAAGTTCTTTTTAATATTTTGACCATCCTACTAATATTGACGATAACTATAGTGATACCATGTTTTCATTCCTGATATCAATAATTACCAATAATTAATGTCTCTACTTTTTTCTTCTTGTTTGGCCTGATAACCCTGGGTTGAGTTCAGCTGATAACTGTAAGCTAACCAACTCAAAACCACTGGAGAGAAATGAGGATTTATATGCCAATAAATAGATAAACCACTACTTATCAGTCAGTTTCTTGCATTGTGGTGGCTTGTGTGTTGCTGTGATCTGGAAACTTTGTTATCAGTAGTTCATAAAGCAGCAGGGTCATGCAAATTATTTTATTAACCATGTAAAGACATTCTATTCTATGGACCATAACAAACTTTTGATAGCCTTGAGAATTACTATTCGTCTTAAGAATGAACAGTCCAGAACCCTTAATTATGCTCTTTCAGAACCTGTACAGGTGTCACATGTGTGAACAGAACAAAGACATACTAAATGGCTGAAAATCAAGAATGATGTGGGTCAGGGCTGTATCCTGTCACCATAAATGTTCAGTCTGTATGCTGAGCAAATAGTCAAGGAAGTTGGATTAAATGAAGTAACAAGATTGAAAAAAAAAAAGATTTATTAACAACCTTTGACATGCAGATGACACAACCTGGCTTGCGGAAAGTGAGGGGAACTTGAAATACTTGCTGATGAAATCAAATGTTTCAGCCTTAGTGTGGATAAGAACTCAATGTATAGAAAAACAAAGCCCTGATCACTGAACCATAGGTAACACCACGATAAATGGAAAAAAAGTGTACTATAAACTGCTAAAAGAATAAGCAAATCTTTCTTGGGAGTCCAGCCAGAATACTCCTTGGAAGTAAGGAAGGTAAGACCTCATCGCACGTAATTTGGACATTGTACCAGGAAAGACCAGTCCATAGAGAAAGGCATCCTACTGGGCAAAGTAAAGGTACAGCTAATAAAGAAGAATGCCCTCAACAAAGTGAATGGGTTCAGTGGCTACAACACTGAGCCTATGCATAAAAACAGTTGTGAAGATGGCTCAGGCCTGGACATTGTTTCATTCTGTTGTACATAGGGTTGCTAGAACTTGGAACTGACTCAATCACACCTAATAACGACAAAAACTCACAAAACATCACTCTGCTCCGCAGGGCCAGTTCCACTTAGTTCTATTCGGTCACTGTGAATTGGACTGGAAGTGATGGGATGGGTTTGCTTTTGGAGCTTTCTCTTTTTTACTACTTTATTCTTTCATTATATTTATATATGCTCTTATCTTCCTGTTCTCTCTCATTTGCTCGGCCCACTTTGATTTTTTAGTTTCTTCTTGTCAACGCTGAGCCTACTTATTTGAATTCTTCTTTGTTTTCTAACATAACTATTAATTCTATGCCACTTTTCTTTTAAACAGTAGCGATGCTACTGTGCACATATTTAGAAAATTCTATTCTCATTTTCGCTCAATTCACAATCTATTGTAAGTGTCAGATAAATGGAGTACAGTTTGAAATTGTTAAGGATTTTTTCTAGCTTGAATCCACAACCAATGCTCCTGGAGGCAGCAGTCAAGAGATCCAAAGAGGTATTTCATTAGGTAAATCTGCTACACAAAACCTTGTTAAAGTATTGACGAGGGAGGATGCTTCTTGAGAACAAAGGTGTGCCTGACCCAAACC
>NW_022103958.1:510332-527002 GCF_000313985.2 Echinops telfairi | reverse complement strand
ATAGATGCACTTGTAGTGGAAGAAGTAAGGCACGAATGCTCCTTAGCGGCAAGGATGGCAAGACTTCATTTTATGTACTTTGGACATATTGTCAGGAGGACCAGTCCCTGGAGAAGGACATCAATTTGGTAAGTGAAGGTGCAGTGAAAAGAAATCAAGCAGGCCCTCTACAAGACGAATTGACACTGTGGCTGCATCAAAGGGCTCAGGCATGGGAGCAATTGTGCTGATGATGCAGGACCATGTAGTGTCTTGTTCAGTTGTGCAGAGGATTGCTATGGGTTGGAACCTACTGGATGACACTTAACAACTCCAGGTAAGTGTTACAGTTTAGGAAACCCACGAAGACCATTCTGCTCTGTCCAATAAGGTCATAATAATGAATAAGAATAGACTCACTGACAGTGAATTCATTTTTGTTTGGTTTTAGGAGATTTTCAGGAGGATACTGTTTGCAGTAACAACCCCAAATTTACTTTTGGGTGTTCTCCTATAGATTCTGTCTGCATTGTACTTTTTCTGACTATTAATTGGCAAAGTGAAAAGCTTTGCCTTGAGGCACCATCTGTTTTAAAGTAGATTACTAGCACTCCCCATGCCGATCCAGGGAGAGGAAGCCTAGTATTACTCCTGTCTGTGTGCGTTTGATGGAATTTGGGGTACTAGAGCCCAAATTTAAGAGTCATTGTATTTTTAATCACCTCATACACATGGGAAAGTTGAACGCTGAATTAGGTAGACTGAAGAAGAATGGAAGCATTTTATTTATAGTGCTAGCAAAAGAAATTAAAGTACGGTGGAGTGTCAAAATAGCAAACAGTTCTGACTTGGGAGTAGCACAACCTGAATGCTCGTAGAAGCCAGGGTGGTGAGACTTTATCTCCTGTTTTTAGGAGAGGCGAGTTATCAGGAAAGACAAGTTCCTGGAAAAGGGCATCATTCTTGGTAAACTAGTAGGGCACAGGGGGGAAAAAAAGGTAGAAACTCAGTAAAAAAGATCAAGATAGTGATGCAACAATGGGTTCTAACATATCAACAATTGTGAGCTTGTTGAAAACCCAGGCAGTGATTCATTGGTCACTCTGAGTTGAAGGTAACCCTAACAACAACAAATGAATCTACATGATCATGATTCTTAAACTGACTGCCTTTGTCAGAGGTCCCTGAATCAATTATATACGTTTTTCTTTCTAGAATAATATATGTTTTCCAATAATGGTCTTTTCCCACTTCTATAGTCCTTCCTGGAACTCTTATTTGTTTACCACCAGTAGTGCTTTTGTGAAGATTTCCTTAGGACATCGTATCCAGTTGAAGTGGCCAGATTTCTGTAAATCCTTGGACACCATTGTGGCTTAGTACTGGAAGTCTGCTTTACATAGAGGAATTCTTTGACTTGTCTTGTTTAAGACTTATTACCTATGTCTCTATAACTGAGACTATAATTCAGTGGGTCTTCTTTTCTCCCCTTGAACAGTGTTAGGATGATTACATGAATAACATAGTGAAAGTTCTTATGTCATTGTAATATCTAATTATTATCTAATAAGCTGTCATTATGTCATTATCCAATAAACTGCATATAAGTTCTACTATAACCATTACTTATTCAAAGATTCTCTATTCATTCAGTAAATATGTCCAGGTAAACTATATGGTTCCTGGTATCATATGCTACAGTGTCACTGTAATGATATAGCTTTAGAGAATGCAAATATTCAAGAAAATCAATATCAATACTTGTTATGATATAGACCATTGTGATAATTTCTATGAAAAAGAAGGTTATGTAGAGACTTTGGACATCCATTCCGCCATAAATAATTATTTCTTGTGAGGAATATATTTTACTGAAATATCAAGAGTGAAAAGTATTTAACTCGATATTTATATAAATTTTTTTTTGGTATTAACTAACAAATTACAAATTTCTTTTTTGTGTGTATAAGAAAGAGCTTTATAGCAAAGAGTAATTGTATATTAAGAAAACATCCCATCCCAGTCCAGTTCAAGTCCATAGTCCTATATTAGCCTATATATCGAATGTCAGTCTATAAACTCCTCTTCAGACTCATGCAACACATGCAATGATGCTGAATGCAGGAAGATCACAGGCCAGTGGGTGGAAAGTCTTGTGATTCAGTGGCGGTGGAAGCACGTCAGCACTGGCATGGGTGTCCACATGGATCCTCCAGCTTCAGGGCTCTGGCTTCATCAGTGTAGCTCCATGAGGCTTGTCAACAGGAAAATGAAGCAGAGAGTCTGTGTGTCCCACCTCCAGGGAGGAAGACAGACATTCCCAGAATCCTCAGGAGAAGGCCATGCCCACACAGAGGCCACACTGGCTATGACTGATTAACAGGCTAGACTCCACCCCTTCACATGTTGACAGGAGATTATGTAACTGCAACAGGGGGTTAGGAACTTTTTTATTTTACCTGGTGGCCCTCAAGACTTGAAGGACTACCAGTGCCTCACAATTGTCTAACACATTTGAATTGTACTGAGCCATTTGTACTGCTTTATAATTTAACTGTTTATTTTTTGTGTTATATATCTATCTATCTATCTATCTAAATATATATTTATAAAATTATTAGCAATCTGGTTTTATCTCTCTAGAGAACTCTGTCTAACACAACCTCTTTCATGTCGTTTTGAGAATTACAGTGCATCTAACACAAGCATGGTGTTTTCAGTCAGCTCATATAAGTGGAAAGCTGGAGATACATTGCTGAGTTTAACATATGATGTTGGTGAAGAATATTGACAGTGCCATGGACTGCCAGAAAAAAACAACAAATTTGTCCTTGATGGAAGTACAAGTGGAATGCTTCTGAGAAACAAGGGTGGCAAGACTTCATCTCACACACTTTGGACACATTGTCACGAGGGACAAATCCCTGGAACATGACATCGTGCTTGGGAAGGTAGAGGGTCCTCAAAAACATCTACAATGTTCAAAAGAGACCATTTTATTTTTAAAAATAAAAGTTACTAACAAATTTCTTGCAAGTTGTTTTCCACTTCACCTGAGGAGAAAAAGGGGTACAGGAATTTTAATGCAGCTTAATTTGAAATGAATTTTTGTTTAAACATTCTTAGGGATAATTGTATGCAATTTTGTTGTTTCAGTATATTGATTATGTTATAAGGATAAATTACAATTAGACATTACTATACTGTTAACCTCAAAAGGACAATGAAGTCATCACTCAGGTGCAGGAGGCATCACACAAAGTGTAAGGGAAACACTCCAAATATATCATCATTCTATTAAATCACCTTTCTTTGGAATGGGTAAAAAATGTAACTTTTCCAGTCAGCTGGCCATGTAACTCTCTTTCAAGTTTCTTGGCAAAATGAGTAAGTGTTTCCAGCGCTTCATCAGTCTGTTGAAACATTTCAATTGGTATTCCATCAATTCCTGGAGCCTTCTTTTTGGCTAATGATTTGAGTGCAAATTGAGTTTATTCCTTCAGCAACATTGATTCTTATTCATATGTTACCTCCTGAAATGGTGGAAAGTCAACTAGTTCTTTTTGCACTGTCAATCTGTGTATTCGTTCCATCTTTTGATCATTCAAAATTTTGACTATCGAATCCTTCAGTATTCCAACGGGAGGCTTTTATTTATTTAGTTAGTTAGTTCTTTCAGTTTAAAATATGCTGAATGTGTTCTTTTTTATGACTTTTTAACTCTAGGTCTTTGTACATTTCATCATAATATTTTACTTTGTCTTCTCAAGCTGCCCTTTGAAAATTTCTATTCAGGTCTCTGACTTATCATTTTTTTTCCATTTGCCTTTGCTACTCTATGATTAAAAGCAAGTTTAAGTGTCTTTTGACATCTACTATAATCTGTATTTCTTGTCTTTTTAATTACGTTTTGCTTTCTTCATTAATGATGTTCTTGATGTCCTCCCAAAGTCCATAAGTTTGCCTGTCATTAATGTTAAATGCTGAAAATATGTCACTGAAGTGTTCTTGACATTCAGGTGGACTGAATTCAAGGTCACATTTTAGCTCTTGTAGACTTGTTTTTATTTTCTTCAGTTTAAACTTCAATTTACATATGAGCAATTGATAGTCTGTTCCTCAGCCAGCCCTGGCCTAGTTTTAGATGCTGGCACTGACTGTCTCCAGTATCTCTTCCCACAGATGTAGTGAATTTGATTCCTATGCATTCCATCTGGAGCAGTTCATGTGTATAGTCACCATTTGTGTAGCTGTGGAAAAGTATTTACTATGAACAAGCCATTGGTCTTAAGAAGTTCTATCATGTGATCTCCAGCTTTGTTCCTATCACCAAGACCTTATTTTTCAACTACTACTCCTTTCCTTTTTGTCTCCCACTTTTGAATTCCTATCACCTATAATTTATCAATGCATTTGAATTGCATGTTTGGTCAATTTCAGACTGCAGATATTGGTAGAACTCATCAATTTCTTCATCAATAACTATGTGTTCAATGCATACATTTGAATAATTGTTGTATTGACTGGATTTTCTGAAGGCAAGTAGACACAATTCTATCAGTGACCGCAATACACTCCATGATAAACTTTGAACTGTCCCTTTTGACAATGAATGTAACATCATTCCTCTTGATTTTGTTATTCTTGGTTGGTAGTCGGAGCATATTAGAGAAAAAAAATTCATAGAGATACTCAAATGTGTATAAGAAAGATCTTTATATACAAGAACAATTGAATATTGAGAAAACATCCCAGAGCAGTCTATAAGTCCAATATTAGCCCATATGTCTGATACCAATCTATAAAGTCCTCTTCAGACTCACAAAACACATGCAATGATAATAAATGCAGGAAGATCACAGGCCAGTGAGTGGGAGGTCTTGTGTATCAAGTGGCATTGTTAGCATCTCAGCTCTGGCAGGAGTCTCTACGTGGCTGCTCCAGCTCAGGGCACTAGTGTAGTTCCATGTGTCTCATTAGCTGCAATCTCTTCCAGGGAGTCAGTAGAGAGAAAATGTATCTCCTCCCTCCAATGAGGAATACAGGAATTCTCAGAATCCTCAGGAGAAAACATGCCCACACAGAGGCCTCATTGGTTATGCCCTGATTGACAGGCTAGATGCCACCCCTTCACTCTTAATCCTCTGAAATTGACAGATGATTATATAACATGGAACTATACATGGAATAGTAAATCAGAAGGTTTTTTTTTTAATTCAAAATGGCCAGTACTAATCCATTTCAGCTCACTAATGCCTAGAACATTGATCTTTGTGCATTCCATATTATCCTTGAAAATGTCCAACTTTCCTAGATTCATAGTTCATACATTTCAAGTTTTGATCATTAATTGATGCTTTTGGCTGTTTCCTCTCACCATGTGTCGTGCCTCATCAGCAAACAAAGATTCCAAATGGTTCACTCACACAAGATTTACTCCATTTAATTCACTATGGTCAGAGAACTTCGTGGAGGTAGCTCTTTCTCAGTAATATTTAGATTGTTCTCTGACCCAAGGGGCCCATTCTCTAGCACTATATCTGACAATGTTCTGCTTTGGTTCATAGGCATTCAATAACTGACAATGTTTAGATTCTATGAATAAGATTTTCAGTGACTATTTCTTCCAAATTGGGCAGTTGATTCCTTCTGTGTAGTCTGTTCTTAGCCTGGAAGCTCCGCTGAAATATCTTCATTTTTTGTGACTCTGCTTGCAATTGAAATACCAGTGACACAGCTTCTAGCATCACGCCAACACACAAGTCACTACCATATACCAAACTGATAAACAATGGAGCCAAGTCATGGTATTTTCAATCAATGCATGTACATGTGAAAGATGGATATTGGATAAGAAAGAAAAAAAATGGTTGTTTTTGAAAGATGGTGCTGGTGAAGAATATTGACAGTATCATGCACTACCAAAAGAACAAACAAATCTGTCTTAAAAGAAGTACAACCGCAATGCTCCTTAGAGACAAGGATGGCAAGACATCGTCTCCCATACGTTGAACATGCTGTCACACAAGAGCAGTCCCTGGAAAAGTACATCATTCTCGGAAAGGAAGGGGGACAACTGAAAAAGAGGAAGGCCCTGGACAAGATGAATCCGCACAGTGGCTGCAACAACGGGCTCAAACATTGTAACAATTGTGAAAACGGCACAGTACCAGGCAGTGCTTCATTATGCTGCACATGGGTCCCTGTAAGTGGGAACCAGCTTGATGGCATCTAACAATAACAACAAAAACCAGATGAAAGTAACGAGCCTTTTGTTTACTAACAATCAGACATATAAGACTGCATCCTCAGACTTATCTGGACCTGCCAGGAGATATCTTTATCAACTTGTTTGCTTGTGAGCATTGTAGCAAATTGTAAAACTTCCACAGAGGCTGAGGTGAGGTTCAAGGAAAACAATTAAGTAAGAGAATAAATAAAGTAAGTTGAGTAAGTAAAGTTACATTTTGAAGCCGCTTATACCTTTCTTATATAAAGACCATTTTAATAGAATCAGAAATGATTTTAAATTTCTGTGGCTCCAAACTGTGTAAGTTTTATTAGATAAACTATCTGTATTGCAAAAAAAAAGTCTGTATTTCATCTCTGTCATTGAATATAAATGTCATTTAAAGAAATTTTGAGTATAGAGTGAAACCACACTGTCCAGTTGTGCCCTTTTCCAAAAGAAATGTATAAGTTCTCTTTACGTATTCTATCAGAAAAATTATAAATTAAGTTTCTGAAATTTTATTGTAAACTCACATTTAAGAACTTCTCCTATAGGAATACGATTTTGATTACATGATTCTGATGATTTTGCTGTGGGTGGGACAGTAACAACATAACCAACACTGGTAGGAGGAAGAGTTAGTTTATTGTTGAAACAAGATATTATGTTTTCAATGAATATTGAAAGAAACCAATATTGAAATTAAAAATCATATTAAAAGTTAATTGGAAAATGCTGGAAAGAGTTGAGGTGAAGCATTTTCTTTCTCTGGGTCATGTTTATTGGGCCTAATGCATGACGTTCATACAAGGTGGTTCCTCATAGTCAGCGAGTAAAAGTAGCACTAGTAACTGAAGTAGAATATGAAAAAGGGTCAAGTAATGATAAGTTAGGTTTTCAGATTTAGGAATAGCCACCATTGCAGATTATTCTTTAAACTATGGATTTGTTTTTACTGAACCTTAAATATGTTCTTAAAAAATATTACAATCTAGTCTCTTGCTACTTTCAGGATAAAGCTAATCAATTTCTGTAACTGAACAATGACCAAGAAAACCTATAATAATGGAATCAAAGTCTGTAGTTCTGGGTTAAGTGATGCAGAAGGCATATCCAAACACCTAAATGGATTTGAATGTGTAAGAGTATATGGTGGTCCTTCAAAGAATGGGATATTAATAGGATATTAATTTCTAAATATTTTATGAAGACTTAGGATAGACAATGTGAGAATATGCAAAACCAGAGTTCTCAAGACATCACCATTAGCTAAGTAAAAATGAAGCTAAGCAAAACACTACACAACTGCTTCTCAGCCTTTTGCCTAAGACCAAGGATCAAAATACAGATGCATCAATTATTGTTCAATATGGGTCAACTCGTAAATAATAATAAGGGCAGATAAAGGGTACAACTTATATACACTTACAAAAGTTTGACTTGAAAGACTGGTATTAATCAGCTATATTTGGTAAGAAGACAAATTTAACTAAAAGCAAAGCCACTTTTTTCTCTAGCCTTAAAATATAGAAATGTGGATTGATACTTGACATTTCTTTTCAGTTCTACAATGTTAAAAATGTACCTTATTTATGAGCCAATTTCTATCAAACAGTTTTTTCATCGCTTCTTTTACATCTTTGTTCCTCAAGCTATAGATAATGGGATTTAGCATGGGAATCACAATGGTGTAAAATGTAGACACTATCATGTCATGGTCCAAAGCATAGCTGGAACTTGGCCGCACATACATGAAGAGGATTGTCCCATGATAAATGGACACTCCAGTTAGGTGAGCACCACAAGTGGAGAAGACTTTTCGTTGTCCTTCCGCAGAGCGCATCCTCAGAATGGCCAGAAGAATGAAAAGGTAGGAAATCAGGACAATCAAGATGGTGACTATCTCAATAGAACCCACAAAGTAGAAGAGGAGAAGTTGGTTGATGTGAGTGTCAGAACAGGAGATGGCAAGAATTGGGGGGATATCACAAAAGACATGTCTAATTTCACTGGATGCACAGAAGGAGAGGCTGAAAGTGGCAACAGTGTGTAGAGTGCCATGCAGGATACCACCAACAAATGAAGCCGTGATGAGTGGCACATAGACTCTGGGTGACATGTGAACCGCATACAGAAGTGGGTTGTAGATGGCTACGTAGCGATCATATGCCATTGCTGCCAAGAGGAAGCACTCTGTGGTCCCCAAAGTGACAAAGAGCAACATCTGTGCTGCACATCCAATGAAGGAAATGGATTTATTCTCTGCCAGGAAATTGACCAGCATTTTTGGGGTGACAACTGAGGAGTAGCAGGCATCTAACACAGATAATACGCTCAGAAAATAGTACATGGGAGTGTGCAGTCGTGAATCCACCATAACTAATACAACCAGTCCCAAATTCCCCACTAGGGTGAAAATATAAATAGTAAGAAAGAGTAAAAAGAGATAAACGTGAAGTTCGAAATCACCTGTGAAGCCCAACAGTGTAAATATGATGACTTCAGTATTGTTCTTCAACTGAATCTTGTATAGATCCATGCTTGTAGGCAACATTGACATTTCAGTTGGTATTTGTACGTTTGAGTGCAACTTTAGTTCTGAATAGCACAAATGGTTAACCTGTTTGTTGCTAACCGGATGGTTGGTGGTTAAATTCCACACAGAGACCCATGATAAGAAAAGAATGAGGATCTACTTCCAAAGAGAAGTCTTGAAAAGCTGTAGGGAGCACAGTTCTACTTTGAGTTGGAATTGACTGCACAGTAGCTGGTGAATGCTACAGTCTGTGAATCTGGTGCACCTAACTGCATGCTGTGTTTCTTAAAAGGGCGTGTGTCGTAATAAGCAAGGGTGGCATAGGTAGGAATAAAGTAGTCGGGCCCATGTGGATATCATTCCCTGTAAAAATAAAGGAAACCGTTTTTTTTAATATCTTGACTAAACTTTTGTGTCAAAAATCAACAGCCACACAAACAAATCTGTCACTGTATGTGGTTCTCAAATTACTACACCTTTACAATTTACAAGAATGAATGAACAGAGGTATTTTCAAGTCCCAAACATTATACATGAAAGCTTTATTAGATAAAATAGAACTTTCTACTTTATTAGATAAAATAAAACATAAGAGCGCAATCATTCTTGATTATCTGCAGTATGGATGAATGACTTGTCTTAATGTTTAAACCAACAAAAGAAACCCCCAACCCCAAAAGCTGTCAAGTCAGTTCTGACTCACAGAAAACCAACAGCCCTGAGCAGAACTGCTACATGAGGCTTCTGAGGCTTCAGATCTTAACGGAAGAAAATGGTGTCTTTCTTGTGAAGTGTGGGTGGCGGGTTCAAATCATTGCCTTTTTGGTTAGCAGCCTAATCCTTAACCTATTGGGCTATCAATGTTCCTTTGTGTCTTCCAAGAGTGAATAACATTTAAAGGAGGAAAATTATTGCGAATGATTGAAGTTTAAAATATTCTCAGCTAACTAGAAAGTAGATGAAGCTAGACTGACCTTTCAAGTTTTCTTAGAAGCTGTGACACCTATTACTTAGTAACCTTCTATCTCATAAAGATTTCACACTTATGTTTATAATTAAAAATTGATTGTCTAAACAGTTTGTCCATTTAACAGTGTTGTCTGGCAGTAACAAATTCTAAATTGTGAGGCGAGACTCACACTGATTATGGTGGTGAGATTAAATTGTCTGGAGTCAGAGAATCATGGGTTTGGTAGTTCTGTTATCATATAATTTATCTGTGGTGTAATTATATAACCTTGCAGCTTTGCAGTTATGTAATAGTGTAGTCAATCATTCCCTACAGTTTATGGTGTGATGTAATCATACTTTTGCTTTTGCTTTTCTTGCATAACCTAGATTCCTATAAACAACCTGTTCATTGGAACTTAACCTAGTTGATAAGTGTGAAACTGAGTGCATTTAATGTAAATAAGTATTATTTACACATAAATATTATAATACAAATATCTCATGATAATATGTAATTGAATTGTGTTGATTTCATTAATAAGATTATTAAAATTGATAAAATGGCACATTCATAGTTTTTTGGACATCACAACAAATAAAGATATGCTTTAAAAGTTCTCCGTTCTATCGGTCTTTCTCCCTCCGATGCTTCTGCTCCCACTTTCAAGAATCTATGGATCACAAACAAAAATATTTCCTGGAATCGGGACACCAAAAAAATGAGATAGGAAGAGTCACAGTGAAAGGAAAAAAAAAACTGAAAGAAAATGTATGGGGGATACATCCATTGATAACCTACTGTAGAAATGTATTGTAAACTCAACTGAAATTATAGTTCTCTATCAGCAGTAGGAGACATGTCTGCTAGACTGATTTTTACCATCACTCCACTGGTGTGTCTGCAAGAAGACAGCTAGGCAGAAAGTTAAGAACTTTATATGTGGACTAAAAATTTCTATTAAAATGTCAGATATAGCACCTATTGCCAGAGTGAGTTTGGGAAAGTAATGCCCTCCTTTTTGTACCAAAGAATAGGTAAGAGTGACAACATTTTTCCAAGATAATTTACTCACTTAAATGAATATGACATTCATGCAACAGTATCATGTAAGCAAACATACTGTCGTAATTTATTTCTTAAATTAAATTTTGACTATGTGTGAAAACTACAACATGACTTCCACATTTTATTCATCTGAAACAAAATAAACAGAAATTTTAAAATCTTTTTTTTTATCAAAGCATTGAGCAATGAATGAGCCACAAGCAGAAACTAAGGTGGTTTTCTTCACATGTACATGTTTAATATATAAGTATATATTAAAATATCATTGCATTGAAGGTAAGCTAATGAATCCCAATGGTCCATTATTTCAAGTATCATAAGACAGCTCTGTTACTGCATTGTCTCCAGACTCATCATGAAAATAACAGCATGTTTTACTTAAATGATCCTGAAACTTTCAAAGATGTAATTTTTCAGGCACCCTTGTTGTTTCGTCCATACAATTTTCATGAGCATATATTTTATACCAAACCAGGTCCCATTAGAGCCATTATCTACTTCATTGTAGGGAATCGTTGATTTGACAGAGAAAAAGTATGAGTTTAGTGACTTCAGCTGAGCTTCTGCAAAAAGGTATTATTGTTTACTAATCTATTAGAAATTAGTTTGTCATTCTGACAGTGTTAAAAGGGAAGTCCAAGCAGAAAAGAAGTTGCTTTCCTTCTAAACAAAAATGTGGAATATGAAGTTCACCCAGAAGCATCTTAGAAAAAAAGACCTGGTGCTCTCCGAGTTAGAATTGACCCGATGGCAATAAGTTTTGATGTACTTCTGGACAATGAGGCACTCAACATCCTATGGAACACAGTTCTACCGAGACATGCATGACTCCATGGTAATTGGTTCTGTTTTACAACCAGCTGATTTTACTTTAAGAGAGTACACAAAGTAAAGTATGTTCATGAGAACAGTAGTGCGAACACTAGACTTAAGAAGAAAGAAAACTGTGATGATTGCTCCCTTACATTGTTAAGTGTATTCTAGAGGTAAGGAGTCTTGTGAACATTATTTTGCATACTCTACATCGCCCAAGCCAAACTCACTGCCATCAAGTTAAAGCCAACTCATAGAGAAGCTATAGGACAGGGTAGAACTGGCCCCCGTGAGCTTCCCAGACTGGAACTCTATTGGAGAAAGCAAAACAAAACAACAAGCATCTTTCTCTCAGGGGGCTACTGGTGGCTTGGACCTTGCAGTTAGAAGCCTAACACAATTAGAACAGAATAATTTAACGCTCTTCTATAGATGAGAGAAATGAGACTCAGCTAAATGTAAAACTTGACCAACATCTCATAGATAATTACTAATGGAGCAAAGATACAAACCATATTTCTCTGATTCCACAGCTTAAACTATTTTCAATTGACTATATTGTCATCCAAGGAGCGCTCATTATGTGTTGGGTAGTTAACTTCAAGGTCAGCAGATGTACATACTCTGGGAAAAATACAAAGTTTTACACTCCTGTGATGAGTTACAATCTTGTTCACCAACTCGATAGCACTGAGGTTGAGTTTATATTGCAATATAATTTCTCATGTCATAATTCTGAAATCATAATCCTCTACAAATAATATAAAACTAAATTTGTACATATTTTAATTCATTTTAAACTCATTCAATTTTCATAGAGGATTTTTAAATATAGATATACTAAATTGATGTCTAGAAGAAAATAAGTTATATACCTACATAAGGAACAATGAAATTCCTGAAGTAGCACATAACCAATGATAGTTAAAATCTTATTTTTTTTCTCCATTTAATAACTTCCCTTATTTCAAATAGACCTGCTTAGTTGTATTACTCATAATCTGATTATTATCCATCACTAACTTGAAAGCAATTTTCTTACATTTCTTTTAGCCAAAATATGTAGGTCTCTTTTTTGTTTCCTTTGCTTTCTGCTTAGGAAGCATTCAACTTCCAATGTAAGTCCTAATTAATTTATATTGAATTAAATTAGAATCACCAAATATAAATTTAAATGTCAAGGTATATATTCTACTTAGGCATTCAAGGCTCAAACTTCTTTCATATATATATATGAAACATGTTCTCTTTTTATCTATGTTTTCTTCTTACCTTTTTAGCTGCTTACTTAGAGTATGATGTGATTATGTTTGGATACTTATACCAACTTCTTCAGCTGTCTTCTTCTAGTCCCCCGTGGATGTGCCAAGGAGAAAGAGTGGGAACTCTCTCTGGGACAAAAAGATAAGCCTTTGGGGGGTAGAGGGGTGGAGGGGTTATTTTCCATGGAATTACCAAGAGAATGGTTCTGGAACAATGAACTATTTGATAAAAATGTGTCCATGAGTCACTTTGGCCTCTGGAAAACTATTCCCTCCTTGGAGAAGTTTGTCGTATAAATTCGGAAAATAAATCTAGTGAACTAGAAGGTGCACTTAGCTCTGATGTTAATTAGCTGTGTTCATTGGTTAATAAATTATGTTTCCTGAAATGCAGTTTTCTTCTTCTGGGATTATCTGGTAACCTGCTTAATTACCTCAAAATCTTGTAAACAAGTATATAATTAAATAATAATAAAGGATAGTATATTGCAGAATTTATAACTGTTTAATAAAATAAATGCACTAATCTGGCTAATAAGGAGCTGTGGTGGTGCTGTGGGTTAAGTGTTGGACTGCTACTGCAAAGTTCAAAGCCAACAGCTGCTCGACAAAAGGAAGGCAAGGCTGTTTGCTCTCTTAAAGGTGTACATCCTTTAGACATTTAGATATAGGGTCATGATACATCAGAATTCACTTGATGGTAGTGGAAGCTTTGTAAATGATAAGGGTCATAGATGTAAATTACCTGTGTACTGTGTATCCAGGGAGAGGAAATTAAGAGCAATTTTCTGAAATAAGCAAGAGAGCATTTTATATACTAAAATCAACAAACAAACCAACAGCAGCAGCAGCAATAAAACCTTACTGTCACAGGGGTCAATTCTGACTCATAGCAAACCAATAGGACAGAATAAAACATCCCCAGTGGGTTGCCACTGTAAATACTTTTTAAACAGTTTTATTGGTTAATTTCATTTTTATAACACATAGTACCTTCTCAAAAAAGCTTTTAAAGGAAGACTTGAATAGGTATGCAATTTATTTCATTACTGCAGCTAGATTTGTTGCTTCCAATCTGAATGCCCCTCAGAAGCATCTGTAGAATTTTAAAACAAACGTGCTGTTGATATTTGCTTGTCTATCAATGTTAAATTTTTCTTTGGTTCTACATGTGAGCCCACATGCATATTTGTGTGCATGCATTTAGTGTACATGTATGGATGTGTGTGATAGTAATCAGGATTTTAGGCTCATTAATGTTAAATGCCTTTGCTTTTCTTCAGCTTGCTTTGTCTCAGATTTATGTAATCCTTCTTTAATACTTATTTATTTTGCTTGCTCTTTCATTATGGAGGACTATCAGTCTGTTTTCTCTAGAGGAAGTTAAATCCAGTGATATTTATATGTGTACCTAAATAGAGAAATTCTTATCAAAATAATGACACAGTTGTAAAAATGGGCAAGACCATGTCCAGGCAGGTTCCAATTCCATGGGTCACATGCCCGGGGGCTCTTCCCTACTTGCTTGATGTTAAGAGGAGATAAACCCACGGAGTTTGTGGCTGTGGAGGTGCATGAGTCCTAAATCAGTTGGCAGGTTCATGACTACTTTCAGGATTAGCTTGCAATCTGGCAAGCCTTTGGCTCCAGTCTAAAGAAACCAGGTTGATGAGTTAGCTGCAGGATTCAGACGCAGCAAAAAGCAACATCTCTCACAGTGTTCAATGAAATTGAAAGTTCACACACCCCAAGGGGACTTTATTTAAATTATATCTGGGCTGTGAACTGTGTAAGGGTGCATATTCCCCTTTAATCTTATCCCAATATGGAGGGTTACAACTGATTGACTATGATTACATCGTGCTAGATCAGGTCCCAGAGAATTAGTTGGTGTTAATTGCAATACTACTGAGAATCCGAACCTAGGGAAGTGTTATAAAACTTTAAGTATCACAAGGGTTTAAGCAAATATCATAGTTTCAATTGTTCTATGATATTACTATTTTATTTTGATATTTCTGTTAATTTTTAGTGCAAAAGTTTAACCAAGAAATAAAATTGCTCATTTTATTTTTAGAGGAAATTATAACCACATGGGTCCAATTACTTTATCTTGACTCATAGGGATCCTATGAGTACAACAGAATGAAACCCTACTGACTATAAAGGGAACAGAACACATAAAACACATGACATATGGGATACTCCAGATCAACAAATATTTCTTTCTTTTCCTATATAAAGTATGAATTTTATAGTTTTCTATCATTTGAACAATACACCATTTAATAAACACAAATCCATAAGTGATCACACCAAACACTTTAAAACTTAAACAGTTGAATATAATGAATCTGAATAACTAACTACACACACTTGTGCCAGATATTGAAATTGCTCTATCACAGTTTTGACAGTTCATAAAACCAGAGACAAAGGGATGATGTGAAACTCCTGTGCTAGCGGCAATCGGCTGGCAGGGCCATGATAAAGGTGTTGAAGGAAAGTCGGGCACCCATCAGGAACCTATGGGAAAACTCCTAGGCTTCAGTGATGTGACATCACACAGGTGCACCTGAACTCCGCCCATAAAGTCAACCATTACCTTGAACCTTGCCCTCTCAAGTAGGAGGATAAAGGCAGAGCCCAAAGTGTGGTGGGTCTCTTGTTTGACTCGTTTAGCTCTCTGGGGATTTCCTGCTCTTGGTTCTACACATTTGGTTCTGTGCCATCTTCAGTTGAGAACTCTCGTGTAGACCCTGTGTGGCCTTACATGCTTTTCACAACAGTTTTTAAGTTCATAAATTTTTCACACAATTCCTACATTTAAAATAAGCTTGTAGGCTATGCCTGTCAATCTCGTATTAACACCTCCTGAGATTCACTTTAGAATATTTCAGTATAAGACTAACCTAGATTTTAGTGAGCATTGCCATCCCATAGATCTTTTCCTAACCTTACCTAAATGTGCACCTATTTTATTTCTTCCACAAGCCATCAGTTTACATATGACACCGAGCCAAGATTGCCATCCCCAGGATCATAGATGCCGGGACCACCACCTCAACCCCATTCACCATGGGCTCCAAGTGGATGACAACCCCTCCCAAGAGAGCAGGAAGGATGTGGACCCAAAGCCCCACTTTGTATCCATTTTCCAGCAGGAAGTAGCCAGGGAACTGTCTACTCCCAGTATCTCCCAATGATTTGGGTCCATACTCCTTCAGTGGGGAATGACAGGTAGTGAGATAGTTTTGGTTTATTGTACCAACCTGACTGATAAACACATGTGGGATTAATTGAAGGGCGGAGAGATAAATGGCTCAGTCAGTCTCGCCTTTCTAGTTATCAGGTTTCATGCACCTTGATGATTGGACCAGTGTGCAGCTGTGTTAGCTTTTTCTCTTCCTCGATTTTCAAGCTACACTACCTGTGGGACACCTAACCCGTGGACTGTGTCGCTGTAGTTTGAGGTTCCTTCAATACCTGCTTTGCCATGCTGCTGAAGTATACATTGCTTGAGCTAGGGACTGCCGGACGCTGTCACCTGGCTGACTGGTGATCACCTGCCTTGATGTTTGCTGCCTGTGGCCAGATAGCCTGAATTGCTGTTCTATAGAGGACTACCAAGCGGAGTTCAAGACTTGAAGGATTGCCAGTGTATGAGCTGACTCAAGGAAGTGAGTTGCATTGAGTCATTTGTACTGCTCTTTAGATTAATTGTTTATTTCTTATGATATTATATATATGAAATCATTAGTGTCCTGGATTTGCTTCTCTAGAGAACCCTGTCTAACATAGGTAGTTAGACTAGGGTCAACATGGGGGCGG
>NW_022103958.1:471799-510041 GCF_000313985.2 Echinops telfairi | reverse complement strand
TAAACTATGCTTCTTTTCAGATACTCTCTTCCTGATTGGACATTGGATTTCTCCGCCTGCACTGCACGCAGGCACGTGGGCCTGCTCAGGTCCCCACTCGGGCTCTCTGGGGATTTCCTGTTCATGGTTCTGCATGCCTGGTTCCGCACTCCTGTGTCAGAGTTCTTTTCACATGGTTTTTGGTACTCCTGAGGCCATCTTCAGTCACGAACTCTTGCATGGTCCCCGAAGAGCATTACGTGCTTTCCAGAAATAGTGTGTACCTTGTGAGATTGAAATCCTTGAAACTTCCCTTTTCCCTCTTAAAAGTCACTTGGATTACAAAAGTGCTTCTGCCTTGTGTATTCTTTCAGCATTGAGAAGCAAGAACTGAGGTAAACCATCCCAGAAACCTAACAGTTTTGCCTTATTATGTTTCACTATATCTGCTGGTTTGTTTGCAATATAAAATGGTTCTATTGCTAATCTAAGTGGATGAGTCTAAGAGAAGTTAAATGCTAACAGTGCTACCTCTCCCCTTGTAAGTATTATAAAGTGATATAATATTATGCCTAAACTTAAAAATGAAACCACAAAAATTAGGGTTATAGGATATTTTTTCTCTAAAGCAGCATTGAAAATCAAAGTCCAAAGAATTTTATTTTTTCAACAAACGTCAAGATTTGGTATACTGTCCAAGAAATATTCTCTTCTTTATCTTTTAGAAAATTATCAGAGTGCTATTTTGAACAGAAGATAATTGGGGAATATTCCCCTCTGGCTATCTCCTAGGGGGTTCATAAATATCTAAGTAGATATAAAAGATCCAATTAAAACATATTCATAACCAATACATAACATATTTATGCATCTGATACTCTACAGGTAAGAGAAACTATGACTTCACTGACATAAATTTAGAATACAGAACCTAAAAATCAAGGAAAAATATGCTATGAAATTTCTAATATGAAAAATGTTAGCTCTTCCCCACAACATTAAAAACGTTAGCTCTTCCCCACAACATAAATCTATTAAAATCTATTGAAGCATATTTCTACCCAATCATTTAAGATACAGTCTTTCTATTAAAAGCAAACGAACAAAAAACACTGCCATCAAGTTGATTCTGATTTGCTGTGATCCTGCAGGATAGGGTAGCTCAAGTCTGCAAGGGTCTGAGACTAACATTTGACAGAAGTAGAAATCTTCATCTTTCTCCCACAGAATGGCTGATGGTTTCACACTATTAACCTTGTGATTATCAGCCCAAATTCTAACTATTATAGAAAGTAGTAACTAGTAGGT
Organism: Echinops telfairi; assembly: GCF_000313985.2. NCBI lineage: Eukaryota > Metazoa > Chordata > Mammalia > Afrosoricida > Tenrecidae > Echinops > Echinops telfairi. The sequence continues at coordinate 508,754 of NW_022103958.1, read as the reverse complement.
CCATAAATATAGAGCTAAACAAGAGCCTCCAAATTGGAAAGTTTTACTTTCCTGACAGATGTAGATAATACAATTCAAAGTAAGAATGGGAATGCTTTCTTTTTAATAGAAAGCAAAAGTATTTGACAAATTCACCTCCCCAGTAGCTCATATTTATATATACATAATGAAGGGGAAATAAATAAATTAGGTTTATTTTATTAGCCACTAAAATTAAGTCTAGAATCAGCTAAGGCTTTTACTTCATTCTTAACCTTTTCTCTAGTATTGATTCCCTAAAGATAGCCAAACACACCACAAATTTCCTTTTATTTCTCATGGGAGGAGGGAGCAAGTTGTAGCATTATACTATAGTGTAGCAGGAGGCAATATGGAAAGATGGAAAGTACCTACACCTTGGGGAACAAAGAGAGCTGGGATTGTATCTTGAATCTGATGCTTATTAATAAAAATTTCTGTAAAGTATCATAAAGCAATGTGCCAAATATTCCATTATTGTAGCAGATGATAAGTAATAGTTATTATTTATCTCCTAAATATTATTAATGATTTAATATTGTTGACGTGCTTATGGATAATCACAAAACAGCTTGTATACATGTATTTACTAAATAGGTACATGCATTTTCCAATATTTTGCTCATGATAGTAATTTTTTTGCCTCAACTTTGCTAACTGTTAAAAAGTATACACACATGATTACAGAAGTTTAATTATATTTATCTGGTTCATTGATAATTTAAATGCATATTTTCTATTTAAATGGACTAACTTTGCATATCTGTGAGGAAGACTGGACTTGCAGCTCCATAAACAGTTACAGACTCGTAAACCCACAAGGGGTCATTATGAGTCAGCATTGGTTTTGCATATCTATTTGCCAGTGTGTGCATGTGCATGTATCTGTGATTGTATATACATATAACCAAAATGTACTGAATAGCTTGGCCATAACTTTTTCTTTACCAATCCAAAAATGAGTACATGTTCACAGGGAACATCTAGGATCACACACAGCTTATAACCATATGCCTTAGGTGATGAGCATGTGTTTTCAGATTCCAAATCTCATTTATTTATCTTGTGTCATTGTGGATTCTGGCACAGTACTTAGCTGATATCAAGAATTATGTTTGATCTCATCTTTCTTTAGATACACAAAAATAATTTTGTAAATATAATGAATTGATTTTCTTCACTGAAGTAGCAGTTTTGTATAATTCTAACGACTCACCTCAGCTACATAAATGCCATTTTCTCAATATAATTCCAATGAATATTCATTTTCACCCCCTCCTAATGGACTTTGAACAATACATTTAAGAATTTTCCAATTAAGCAAGGGAAAGAGCTTTTATGTTCTAATCAAATGATTTATTTTTAAAATTTTTATAGTGTTTTAGCCACCAAAATAATTGGGTGATTTAAAAGTTGATGACTTCTAATACATTTTGTTCTAAACATTTATTTTGAATAAAGAATATTCAGTCTCAAATGGATTGCATTTTCTGATAACTAATTTTAGCAAATTTTCCCTTTAACTTTGTTTTTTAAATAAAACTCCTATGGAAAAGTGTTTCTCTAAATATTGACATTTCTCTCTGGGTTGTCCTGAGTTTATCTTTCTGAGAATGTTGCAAGTATTTGAATTTATTCTCCTGTAACCACTCCAATCTGTGTGGCTTTTCTTACTGAGAGATCAGTATCAATATATTAAAATTGGAGTTTGACTTGGATCTATTATTTGTAGCACAGTATGTACCCAAATGACTGACTTCAATTCAAGAATTAGTAAATTAGAGTAATTTAAGAAGAAGCACAGGTAGAATATGTTAAACATAAAAATTTGCATTGATATTTTAGAAGTTTAAATTTATTTTAAAAATTAAAAATTTACATGAAATACATTACATATCCCCCAATGGTATACTATGAGTTCATAATTTAAAACTTTGGATTCTTATGTAAGCAATGTAAGAAATGCTTATGTAAGGAATGCTTTCTTTTCCATGAGACCAGGACAAAAATAGACCACTCATTTTACAAGCCATCTCTTTCATAACTTTTACTCTCAACTATTATTTTTAACTTCATCTTATATTTTAATCAACTACTTTATTAATTATATACTTATTAATTATTTCACTGAGCTCACAATAAGTAATACATAAACAACTTTACAGCCATGAGAGAAAATATTTTGCAAAACTGAAGATCTTGATTTATTTTTGCAAATCTCCAATAAGTTCTTAAATTTCAGTAAGTAGAAAAACTTGTAAAGATCCATGTTGCCAATGACCAAAAAGGCATGTATAGTCAAAAAAAGGACCACAATTTTGTAACTGAACTATAAACTGTCTTACATTTAATTAGGTCATGGTGAATTCCACCCTGCCCAAATGCTGGTAAACTCTTTCCTGAAAACTCCACAGTTACTCTGAAACTGGAAAGTATTCAGGGAGTAGTTCAGTAACTGCTACAATACTGGCATGAGGCTGTTTTATAGGACCAACTGCATTCAGCATATTCTCTATATAAAATTATTCTAAAGGGCATATCATTAACTTTTATTTTTCAGTGTTAACCACAGACTTGTGATATAAGCATTAATACTTTATTCTACAGGTAAGAAGATTACACAAGGAATATTACACAATGGGTGAATGACCTAAAATTCTGGTGTTCCATTCCAGTGTGCTGTGCAATCAACCAACCAAAAAACCGACCAACTGACCAATCAACCAACCAACTCACTGTTGAGTTGATTCCAGCTCACAGTGACCCTTTAGGGCAGGATAGAGGTGCCTGTGTGGGTTTCAGAGACTGTAACATTTGTGGAAGTAGAAAGCCTCCATTTTCTCCCAGAGGGCAGTTGGTGGTTTCAAACTGCTGACCTTGCAATTAGCAGCCCAAAGTGTAACCACTACACCACCAGAACTCCCAATATTCTGTACATTTATCTACTATCACAAGTGTTTGTACATGAGAAGATATATTTTAATTAATAACTGATTTTACTAAATAAACCAGTTTACTCAAGTATTTAGAAATGTGATTTAAACCAGTGCATTTTAATTAATAATGTGATTTAATAAATAGACCAGTAGACCCAGTTATATTGGAACTGACATGATTCTAAAAAAATGAGCATATGTCTTTATCTTTGTTTTGTTCTACAGGAAACAACATTGAATTTTACCCAATGTCTGGTCCTTGCCTTATACATTAGTCTTTGGAAATCATGTGTTTCTCCATGAATCAACATGAGAAGCCACTATGAAGACATGGCTAACATGCCTTTGAGTCCCATTATTATTTGTTCCTGTCATGGAAATACACACTGTGATTTCATTAATGTTTTCAAATCTGTTTCATGAAGAATCAATATGAAAAATTTCACAGAAATCACCATGTTTATACTGATGGGCTTCACAAACAATTTTGAACTGCAGGTAATCTTATTTTTTGTATTTCTAGCAATCTATCTCTTTACTCTAATTGGGAATTTAGGTCTGGTTGTATTGGTCATTGGGGACTCCCGGCTCCACAACCCCATGTACTATTTCCTGAGTGTATTATCATTCTTGGATGCCTGCTTTTCCTCAGTAATTACCCCAAACATGTTAGTAAATTTTATGTCAGTGAATAAAGCCATTTCATTCCTTGGATGTGCAACACAGATGCTTCTCGCTGTCACTTGTGGGACCACAGAGTGCTTTCTTTTGGCAGCAATGGCATATGATCGCTACGTAGCCATCTACAACCCACTTCTGTATTCAGTTCACATGTCACCCAGAGTCTATGTGCCACTCATCACTGCTTCATTTGCTGGTGGTATTCTGCATGGCACTTTACACACTGTTGCAACTTTCAGCCTCTCCTTCTGTGCATCCAATGAAATTAGACATGTCTTTTGTGATATCCCCCCAATTCTTGCCATCTCCTGTTCTGACACTCACATCAACCAACTTCTCCTCTTCTACTTTGTGGGTCTTATTGAGACAGTCACCATCTCGATTGTCCTGGTTTCCTATGGTTTCATTTTGTTGGCCATTCTGAGGATTCATTCTGCTGAGGGACGACAAAAAGTCTTCTCCACTTGTGGTGCTCACCTAACTGGAGTGTCCATTTATCATGGGACAATCCTCTTCATGTATGTGCGACCAAGTTCCAGCTACGCTTTGGACCATGACATGATAGTGTCTACATTTTACACCGTTTTGATAACCATGCTGAATCCCATCATCTATAGCTTGAGGAACAAAGATGTAAAAGAAGCAATGAAAAAAGTGTTTTCAAAAAATTGGTTTCTCAATAAAGTACATTTTGAGCACTAAAAATTATGGTACTAAAGAAATATTTCAGTATTACAATACAGAAACACATATTTAATGCCCAGATATGTGTATAACATCCATTTAAAGTTGCATATTTTTGTTTTATTTCTTTTAACCTACCCAAGGGTACTTCAAATGTATGTAGAATATATTTTTTGTCTTTTATTTCTGCTTTTCCATGGAAATTTTGAAGCCTCCCTGTATACTGGGAAATTGAAACTATAGTAAACATATTATCAAGTACAGTCTGATTTAAATAATTAGAAACTTAAGAATTATAATTTCTAAAAACTAACAACATAAATAGCCCACTACTGCCACCAAGTCATTTATGACGTACAGCAACAATGAAGGCCTGCTCCACAGGCCTCTTGTGGCAGTAACATTTATGGAAGTAGATTATTACTTCTTTCTCCTGCAGAACGGGAGAAAGACATATCAATGAAAATTCGTGTATAAGGGTTACCCAGCTGAAGACCGCCCTCGGTAATGATAAAATGTTGATGGCTTTAACCCACTTGGACATAACAAAGAAAACCTTCCAGACAAAGGGTTACATTCTCAGGGGTTGGAGCAAGATGGTGACCAAGTAGCACACACAGGAGAGGCTCCACAGAAACCAGTGCAGAGGGGCTATGGAGAGGGATAGACTACACTGCCATACTTCAGGATTCTCAGCATAAAGATAAATAGTCACAAGTTTATTAAAATAAAAGAACAGTAATGTCTGCAGGTGCCCCCTTCCAAACCTGCCCTTTGTCATCAGCCCTTGGCATAAGCTGGTGGAGTACAGATCCATAACTTTCCTGACTGGTTTTCCAAGGCTAGGAGCTAGCTAGGGTGACTGCCCAGCTGAGCTGCAGGGACAAAGGTCTACATGACCAACCTGGGGTGGATATAAGCACACATAGGCTTGGATCTCGGCTTAAGTCCTTGGACCATTGGTCTGAAACCCTTGCACTCCTACCTCCCTAATAGCAGAGATAGCACAACCTGTTCAGCTGTGTGGGGACACACTGGGGCAGCTGAGAGCAGGCATAAATAGTGAATACACTAATTTACCACACATGCCAGGAAGCTCCAGCCCCACTTGTATATGGAAGAATGAATAAAGAAAGGAAGGTACATAGAACAAAACACTCTGCATCTCTAAAACACAGCGATGAAGCGTGAAGGCACGAAGAACCTGGAAGCCATTCCGCTGAGTGAATTCAGTCAACCACAAAGGCAAACATTGCATGTTTCCTCTACTATAAGGAGAAATATCAATTAACCAAACCTTAATAACCAATCCCCAAACAAAAGAACAGAATGTCTGTCTTCCGAGCATGATACATCACCCCCTTATGTGCATTTCATAGAAACAACCTCCAAGGAAAAGACCTCACATTGGCAGGAGTCTTCTAGATCAGGGGTGATCAATACGCCAATCACAATCTACTAATCGAACTCAAATACAGTGTGGGTAAATCGCATAGCGTTAAAAAAATAGACGTAAACCTATCATCAATCCTGTCAGTTAACTGAGATACAGCACAGCCAATCAGCTGCAATCTTAGGTGTCGAACACATGCGAAAACAACTGCACTAAGGGCAGTAAAACTGATCATCTAAGTCATCGCCAATTTTTAGACCTTGCTTTTTTTTCTCTTAAACGTAAGAAAGGGTATTAAAATGAATGGGGGAGCTGGACCAAGGAAGAAGACAAAAATGTATCACTTTCATATGGAATGGGAGAGTTTGACACTACAAGCCGACATTCAGCTAAAGTCCAGAGCACATGAACAGTTCTGGAACTTACTCACTGAGGGAAAGTACCCAAATATGAGAACATGTGCTACCTCCTTGACTGCATTATTTGGCTCTACTTATTTATATTAGTCAGCCTTTTCCCACATAAAGATCATTAAGTCCAAATACCGTTCCACCATGACTGATGATCATTTGGAAGTGTGCTTGAGGCTGTCTGTCAGCAGCTACTGTCCGGACTATGCATCCCTAGCTCATTCCATCCAGTGCTAGTCATCAGAGTAAACTCAGCTAATGACAAAAAAATGTACATAGTTAATTGTGTTGTGTTGTGCAATATGGACTCATGCGGTTATGCAAGTTACATAAACATACATTGTACATACGAAGAATTCTCAATGCATTTATGAATAAATATAATAAATAAATAAAAAGAAATATATGTTTTGCATTTTTGCAATTGGTAGATCATTTTGACTTGATCACTATATAAGTAGCTCGCATGCTGGAAAAGTGTGAGCACCCTTTTCTCGATCACCCACTTTATGCTATACAACAAGGAGACAACATTGTGACAAATGAACAGACCCTCCACATGATGAGAGGAAAACCTTAATGGAAAATCAAGTTCAGACCAGAGGAGGGGAGCATCTTCATTTCAGAGAAGACACTGATATTTTGTTGGTGAGTACGGTGGCTAAATGGGGTGGAGCAACTTCAAATTTGGAAGGGATGCGAAACAATAATTCTAGGGAACCAGTGGGAGTGTAAACCTGGTTCTATGTTCCTGGGTACACACTTCAAATATGTTTCTACCCAATCTTCAGTGAACCACATCATGGACTAAGTATTATGATGATCTTACATGGGGCATTACAGGGACCATGTCATCCACCAAGGGCTACAACAGAAGGACTAACAAAGGAGCTCAATTCAATGAACTGACCCTACCTCAAAATTACCTGCACCCTTGGATTTAGGATTGAAAAACTCCTTTGGAAGAAGAAACAAAGGATGGCCACCCCAAAACTGTGGAATGGAGGTTATTGGTTCTTTGGTAGGACCCCCGGATTAATATGTGCCCAGTTAAAAAGGACCCACAACCACCATATATTTACTACTGCGATGCTCCCCTTGCATTAATATAACAGGTTTTAATCTGTTAGGCAAGGATCTGCCCTTGTAGGAAATAGTACAAGAAAATTTCCTCTAACACAAGCCCCCACACTCAATGTAAGCAGAGCTCAACCAATTAAGAAAGCAAGCTGTACAAAGCAACAATGCAAGGATTACTTCTCACAGTTGGACTATGACTATACTCATGTAAACTCTTCATATCAACAGTACTTAAGATCTATGCCTCTGGAAAAATTATGGACATTATCAATGCAATCTCCTTATACCACAGAGGGATGATTGACAATGTCTTTCTTTTATTTTTGTTGTTCTTGAACCAGTCATTCATAACCCAGATGAATTCTGGGCTCCCACTTCATTCTAGCCCCAATCCAAGAAAAGTTAGTTGTAGTAACTTGGCCTTGCTCGATACCTGCTTTCATGAAGAAATAACTGAAGAGAAGGGTGCTACAGCACTGTGTGGTAATGAAAGCAAATAATACTATCAATTGGAATAGTGTCTGTGGTCTTCAAGGTTTGTATTCAAACAAGCAGTCATCTAAGTGAGGTGTCAACTAAGCTCACACCGAAGAAGCCTTCCAGCCAGTGTGATCCAATTAGGATGATGATAAAATCCAAATGTGATACTGGGAAAAGTATCAGAACTTAGATTGTGAATGTCCAATTTGCAGAAGGCTAAGGAGGACAGTGGGAGACAAAGTCCATCTACAGAGTATCTACAGTAGTCAGAATTACCCTCTGGCAAATCCACACCAGCCACAGGTGAGGAATTTAAAAAGTTTTACTATCAGAAAGAGATTGTACACCTCATTATCATGGATCAAACCGTGGTATATTATGATACTTGGCCAGTTGGCTTCCCCTCCTGAGCCAACCTGATTTTGCTCTAGACTCTACTATTTCTCACTTGTTCTGTGACAGAAATTTCTTCTCTGACTTTTAAAATGTCATTGGTTGTATTTTCTTCTTTCTCTATATTTTTATTTTGTATTATTATCTTTTTCTGTTTCTTTTTCTTTTTGCCTTTCATTGCTTCTGTTCGGTTTCCCAGCTCATGAAGCACCAAAGCAGTGGATGCACAGAGACAATAACTGACGCCATGGTTTATCAGCAATGGGGCTGGGGAAGTTCAGGGTGGGAGAGCTGGGAGGGGGAGGGGAATTGGGGAGTAAACAATATATGGGGTGGGGGGGATAATTAGAACTGATTGCAGTGATGTATATACAACTCTTTTTAAAAGCAATATAACTATGGAAATATATGATATGTGAAAATTGTATCAAGAAAACTGCTAAAAAACTTGACCGATGGTTACCATTGATGAAGGAGAATTTTTGCTTAGGGAGCATTGCATTATGTTAAGGGTGGTAGAATAATGTGGAAAAGGATATCAATAATAGTTGCACAACACAAAAAGCAGAATCAAGAGCACTGAATTGTACATTTGGAGGCTGTTGAATTGGAGAATGTTTCTTTGTGCATTTCCCCCCACCCCCCACAATTTAAAAAGAGAATTACAGAAAAAATAAAATCTTCTGAAAGATCACAACCATCGAAAACTATATGGTGAACAGTTCAACTAAAACCCATTTTATCATTATATTATTTTAATTATAGCATTGGAAATAAAATCCTGATGTTTGATTTCAGATTTCAGGATACATATTTCACTCATTTATTCACTCTATCAGTCAGAGTTAGTTAACATCTATCTTTTGGGCATCTCCTCTTTCCTTGGCGTTGTATTTGAAACTGGTAATAAAAAGGAAAATATACAGGCATACCCCTTTGTCTTATAAAGCTAGAAAGTGCCAGAGAAAGAGAGAATTGTTATAGATATTGAAGTATAATATTTTATATTTTTTGGAAAAGAATTGCAATTGATTATATATATATCACTCAAATTAGCTAAATTAACAAAATAGAAATTGCACTAGATTTGATTTCTATTTTGACTATTTTAATAATAGTGAATATTCCATCTCTTTATAATTGTCACATTCAAAATTTGGTGTATGTAATCTGATTCAACTGTGAATGTGCAAGGGTTTGTTCTTAAAACCAAAGGGGAATCCTTGGGCTGAATTCTATCCCCAATATTCACATTCATAGCACCCTTTGGGATTTTTGGGGGGAGAATTCTCCGGAGAATGTAAGCATACATTTGGAAAAGAAAAAACTTGGAATCATTATGTGTACTTGTTATTCAATATAATTGTGCCTCGAATATCCCTATGTAAACTCTTTGGATAGCTCCAAGCAGTTCCTTAGAATATCAGCATATTTCCATTGTTTGGGTGAAATGTTTAGTGGAGCCTTTCCTAATGAACATTTAATTTGTCTTTCTTTCCCTAGAGACTCAAACCTGTGTCTGGGAATTCTAGTCCCCTGTTCATGTGTACTTGAAGATCTTCAGGGACCTCAGTTGTTTGTAAAACACTCCAGGAAATGCAGGGGTGGTGATCAGCAGAACTCTTGGCACAGGTAAGTTAAACCGAGCTTTGTACCTATCACTAGGTTTACATGTGACGACCTGGTGTCTTGAAACGTATTTCAATTCAAATCAAAGTCCAAAGTGCAAATATTCCTTCTCAGTCCTCTTTAGCCAATGATGACAACCCGTGCCCCAAACTGTGTGCTCAATGGAAATGACAGGAATGGAACAAGTTACAGTTCACTATTCCTGCTGATAAATTAGGCTGCACATTGAGAGGAACTGTAAACAAGCAAACAAAAAAGACAAATCGAAGTGATCCATTTGATTATCTAAAGAAATGGCGATTTAGCTAATGAATTTTTGTAGACGGAAAAATTGGATAATTTTAGGATAGCAAATATTTGACCAGATAGTCTTCATCCAGGTTGAGTGAGGCTAAAAAGATTAGGAGTCACGAGCTGTGACTGTGTCCTGAATCATCTGGAGCACAAAAGAGGAGATGCAAAGTCTGTTGCACCACTGAGATAATAAAATGAGAATTTCAAGTAGGTAGATGTCCTTTAGGTAGATGTCCATGTTTGGGAATTTTTTGAGCATTTTTTTTGAAATTTTAATCTATTTATACAATAGAGGTGATACATTCTCATATTTGCAGCATTATCATTTTGATATAAAAATAATGAAAGTATTTATGTACCATAATTTATTCCAATGCAGATGCAAGTCCAGGAGATGCAATGATGTGGGGGACCATGAAGCATATAGTTGATTCTTAGTCACAGTCTAAAGCAGTGAATATAATGATATTTCATCAAATACAGATGCATGCATGCATTTGTATGTGTGCGGGGTGGATATATATGTTTAAGTATATGTATCTTGCACAGATAGCAACTGGGAATTTTGTTTAAAGTAGTAATGAAAGATTGCCATTAAGGCATGCAGTTCACATACAAGTTAAAGGAACAAAGAAATGAGAATTCTATGTTGTGCAGAGGAGACGAGCCAATCAGGGTGCAGGGTAGCAACAATGAAACATATAACTTTCCTCTAGTTCTTTAATGCTTCCTTCCCCCTCCCCCCGCTATCATGATTTCAAATCTACCTTACAAATCTGGCTGGATCAGAGGATGTACGTTGGTAGAGATAGCAACTGGAAACTCAGGGAATCCAGTATAGATGACTCCTTCAGGACCAGTGGTGAGAGGGGCGATGCCTGGAGGGTGAAGGGAATGTGGGGTAAAAAGGGGGAACCAATTACAAGAATCTTAGTATTGTCTCCTTCCTGGGGGATGGACAGCAGAGAAGAGGGCGGAAGGAAACATCGGACCGGGTAACTTATGATGAAACTATAATAATTTATGATCTATGAAGGGTTTATGATGGAGGGGGAGTGGGGAGGGAGGGGGGAAATGAGCAACTAATATTAGGGGTTAGAGCAGGAGGCAACTGTTTTAAGAATGATGAGGGCAACAAATGTGCATATGTGCTTGACACAATGGATGGATGTATGAATTGTGATGAGAATTGTACAAGCCCCCAATAAAATATTTTTTTTTTAAAAAGGAAAAAGAAAAGGGAGGGGGAAGCATTCTATATATATTGAAAGGTTATAATCTCCAGTGAAATACAAAATAATTAATATCCATCTATTTGGTATATATTATCTGGGTATGAAGAGAAATCTTTTTGCCCTAGAATATGCGGAACTGATGAGAGTTTTCAAGGGCACATTAGATCAGATAAGAGCAGTGGTGGCTCAGTGGTTAAAGGTTCAGCTGCTAACTGAAATTTCAGTAGCTTGAACTCCGACAGGGACAGATCTGCTTCCATAAATAGTACAGCCTCAGCAAGCTACAGAGCAGTTGCTCTCCATTCCACAGAGTACTGTAGGTCAGAATTGACTTGACAGCAATGGCTTTGGTTTGTTCTTTGATCTATACTTTAAAGGAAACATGTTTTGTGTCTCTGAAAAATGAGATTCAATGGTTCCAAGAAAGATCCACAAAATGACTTGCCGTCAACAAAATTGAGATTATGTCCCTTCCTGATTTTGCATCATCTAGAAAAGAGAGGTTTTCCTACTGCTCACAGTTGGACTCTGTTGCTGGCAGACACTGAGAACTCTTCCTGAAGAGCGAGTTCCTCCACCACACACTTCCATTGACGTGAAATGGAATTAGACTCTGTCAATCCACTCAAAAGCTGTGTGAGCTAACTGGAAATACCATTTTTATCCAAAATTATGGCACCTTTGGCAGTAAAAAAGGATCATTAAAAGAAGGGAGACATTGGTCAGTGTAAGACATGGAAAAATAATAATAATTTATAAATTATCAAGGGTTCGTGAGGGAGGGTGAGTGGGGGAGAGAGGGGAAAAATGAGGAACTGATACCAAGGGCTTAAGTAGAAAGAAAACTTTTTGAAAATGATGATGGCAGCAAATGTACAAATGTGCTTGACATAATAGATGAATGTATATTTTGTGAAAAGAGCTGTATGAGCTCCCAATAAAGTGACTTAAAAAAAAAGAATTAGCATTAGGTATATTGTTCCCAAAATTTGTTTACTGACAAATTATTATGTGAATACATCTACAAAAAGTATCTATTCAAAAATTAAAGTTATTGATAGAAAATTAAAATAACATTTTAAGGGATGAATGCTAAATCAGATAAACTTCAGTTAAAGAAAAGAAAGAGAGACAATCTGGGGCTGTTCTATGGAAACTATTTTCTGACATGTACTCATATACACAAAAGAGTAATTCCAATCCTTTCTCCATCCGTTGTGCATCAGTACAGAAGGCGGATAAAATTCAATTAGAATATTAAATGTCTGTAAGCAAAATCCCTACACACATCGAGTTATACAATGCAGAGTAGATAATCAATAATTGAGGCTTTGATATTCTAGCTCTTGTGAAGGTCATGTTTATGAAACATATTTTAGAGGAATGCATTGAGGAGCACTGTGTGTAGCAAGCAAAGAGAAAATATTTTGATCAGAGTGAGTGTTGCCATCAGGGTTTCTAGGGGAAGCTTAGCGTGTTTATAAAACTGTCATTCCTTTTGATTTCTTGGTAGGAGATAATAGTCATGGAAGAGTTAGTACAACACAAGTGCATTAGTCCATCAAAACAGATTTAATTTAAGAAAAAGTACCTTTACATGGAAAACAAAAAAATGAACAAGAACAAATTTCAGAGAATCATGTTTGTGAATGAACATATTGTGTTATGAAACATAAAATTAAATATATGATGGTAAAGTGTTTTTGCATGCACCTTAATAAATAAAAACACCCCCAAACCAAGCTATTGCTATTTGATTGATTTCTGACTCATAGTGAACCTATCGGTCAGAGTAGAATCGCTGCATAGGTTTTTCCTCACTGTGGAAACAGACTGCCACATCTTTCTCTTCAGTGCAAGAATTAGTGGTTTTCAAGTCAAACGTTTAACAAGCTGTGGAGCACTTACCCTCGGCACAATGCACCCCACTCATTTCATATGTAGAGAACCGTGTTTCACTTGCTATTTGTCTTTTAACTGCAAGACTCTTCAATTGGATAATTTTTAAAAATTATTTTATTGGAGACTCGTACAACTCTTATCACAATCCATACATCCATCCATTGTGTCAAGCACATTTGTACATTTATTGCCATCATCATTCTCAAAACATTTGCTTTCTACTTGAGCCCTTGGTATCAGCTCCTCATTTTTCCCCCTCTCTCCCCACTTCCTCCTCCAACATGAACCCTGGATAATTAATAAATTATTATTATTTTGTCATATCTTACGCTATCCAACGTCTCCTTTCACCCATTTCTCTGCTGTCTGTCCCTCAGGGAGGAGCCAGTGCTGACATAAAATGTTAAAAAGACTAGAAACAAATAGAGGAATCCACCCAGACACATAAAATATAAAAATTCTTCAAAAGCAAATGAATAGTAAAATATGGCAATAAAATAATAATCATACTACCATTAGCTACAGATAACATCCCTTTTGAAGTCATAACTTACCGGGCTTTGTTCTCATTAACATGTATGTGTGAAGGATGTCATTTAATCTGCAAATGGAAAAATATCATTGTTTGATCAAAAGCCCAGAGCTAGTATTTGGTGGAATAAAACAGCATAAACACTAACAGCAGCAACCTCCCCAACCCCACAAAAAAGAATTAAAGCTATACATTTCGCATAAGCCTTTTTCCAATTAATATCCTATGTAGATTCTGAGTAACTAAACTTCATTAAGCCTCATTCACTTGTCTCCTTAGATATGGAAATCTTTACATCTCCAAAAATTCTAATGCAGAATAATGAGATAGCCATCTCAAAGAATTTATCTTAGTTCTGGGAACATAATGGGAGTCTATGGGTAGCACAAAAGAATATGTCCTCCACTACTGGCTGAAATGTTCAAAACGTGTCAAGGATGACAGACCTAGCAATCTATCCTGATTTGAAAGCCTATGGAGTGGTCCTACTTGACAAGTGGGGGATCACCAAGAGTAGGAATCTACCAGAGAGCAATTAACAAAAACTTGAAGTCACACATAATGGGCACGGAGAAGATTGTAGCATTTTAGCCTACTCATTTTTTTAAGAGTACAATGATAACATGTAATCAATCAAAATCATAATTAGTGAAAAAATGAACCAAAAAACTAAATTCCATACAGATCAAGTAAAAGAAGGATATAGTAGAAAATGAAAGCAAGTCGGTAAAATGAATCATAGAGAACAATCTGTGAACAAGTTAGTGATTGATCTGGGATATTTCGTAGAAGAATAAAAATGTGGTTAAGAAAAAATTTAGGCCTCCTGCAACTACAAATGTCACAATATTGAGATGTAGCTCTATCAGTGGGTATCTGCAACAGAAGAATGTGGTGGAATCTATTACAGGAAAAAAAGGGCTCCAGACGTGATCTCCACAATTTATTTAAATACATAAAATATCCAGGAATGATTCTATGGTGTGGAATGGACTGGAAGCCTGTGACCTTTAATTAAGAAGATGGGTTGAGGTCATTCCAACTCATCAGCTCTTCACTGCTTTAAAAGTTATTGCTATCGCTGGAAACAGTGAAGATAAAATATATATCTTATCCAATATCATTGGAAAAGTATGCATACATATGCAGTATGATATCTATATTTAAAACTCAATATGGAAACTATATAAAATGTTGAATAAATAAACAATTTTAACAAACAATTCTAAGCACAAAACTCAATAGGTCTCTAGTGAGATTTTGTTTCTGAAATATATGGAAAAAAAAGAGGAGAATTAAAAACAAGACCTTAATGTTCTGCTTGTGGACAAAACTGAATTGATTGTGAATGAAACTTTACATAGTAGTAGCTCTTGAACAACAAAATTCATGTTACTATTAATCTTTTTCTGCTTTCCCTGTTTAAAGACAAAAATAACACAAGGAATGGCTCTAGACAACCTTACCAGGGTAACTGAGTTCATTCTCATGGGAGTCTCCCATCGTCCAGAACTCCAGATCCCCCTGTTCTTTGTCTTTCTGATGATCTATGGGTTGACTGTAGCAGGGAACCTGGGCATCATCACCCTCACCTCTGTAGACTCTCGGCTTCAAACCCCCATGTACTTTTTTCTTCGACACTTGGCTATCATCAACCTTGGCAATTCTACTGTCATTGCTCCAAAAATGCTGGTCAATTTCTGGCTTAAGAAGAAAACCATCTCCTACTACGGCTGTGCAGCTCAACTGGGTGGATTCTTAGTCTTCATTGTGGCTGAGATTTTCATGCTGGCAGCGATGGCCTATGACCGCTATGTGGCCATTTGTAACCCCCTGCTCTACATGATGGTGGTGTCTCGACAGATCTGCCTTCTGCTAGTGTCACTCACATACCTCTACAGTTTGACTACAGCACTGACTGTCTCTTCCTGTGTGTTCTCTGTGTCTTACTGTTCTTCCAATGTAATCAACCATTTCTACTGCGATAATGTCCCTTTGTTAGCATTGTCTTGTTCAGATACCTACATTCCAGAAACAGCAGTGTTTACTTTTTCAGGGACCAATTTGTTTTTCTCCATGATTATTGTTCTGGTATCCTACTTCAACATTGTCCTGGCCATTTTGAGGATACAATCCTCAGAGGGGAGACAAAAAGCCTTTTCCACCTGTGCTTCTCACATGATGGCAGTCACTGTGTTTTATGGGACCCTGCTTTTCATGTATTTGCAACCAAGGACCAACCATTCATTAGATACTGATAAAATGGCTTCGGTATTTTATACCCTAGTAATACCAATGCTGAATCCCCTCATTTATAGCCTCAGGAACAAGGATGTGAAGGACGCACTGAAGAGGTTACTGCACAACCCATGCCAATCAATCAAACA
Organism: Echinops telfairi; assembly: GCF_000313985.2. Lineage (NCBI taxonomy): Eukaryota > Metazoa > Chordata > Mammalia > Afrosoricida > Tenrecidae > Echinops > Echinops telfairi. The sequence continues at coordinate 492,700 of NW_022103958.1, read as the reverse complement.
AATGTAAATATTGATCTACAAGAACCTTCTTTTAAATGTATTAATCTTTGCTCCTGACAAGTCTGCTGCTAAGTAAAGAGGCAGTGGATGGTTAAAAAATAATATTTTCATTTCAATGGGAACAATACTATTGCATTTCATCCCAAATCAAAATACCCAATCTTAACAGACTAAAAAAATGTGCTTCAAATGGTTAATATTACGTCAATTTGAAGATATATGAAAGTGGATGAGTGTCACTGGATTTATGTCTCTAGCCCAGCCCTGGATAACACACATTATATAATGAAATCACATTTATATACATATAATAAGCAACTATTTGAAAATAACTACATATTACAAATAGAATGTAAGCTGTTAAAAGGTTTGATTTTTCCAGTCTTTAAATAAGTTATTTCAGTGGTACAAAGAATTGACGCTAACACACAGCTTCATAGGTCAAAACCACCCAGTGGTACCATGTAAATAAAAGTCCTGGAGATTTTCCTTTAAGATAACAATTAAGAAAACCCATTGGAGAAGTTCAACTCTGTAGCTAATGAGATCTTTCTGAATTGGCGTTGATTTGATGGCAACTAAAATGAAAGACATTGTCTCTAAACAAGGATTAAAAAGTCTAATAATAGTGGTGGAGATAAATGAGAATTGTTGCTTTTAATATTATAGTAAGCCAGATTCTTCAATTTGATTCACTCAGTTTTTTATCCAAGAACTAGACATTTTATAACAAATTTAATTTATTCTTTTGTTCTGTATGCTATGATCTCCATTTTTAACTGTTTGTAAAATTGTCTTCACCTTTCACCCATTTTATGTAAACTATAGTCATATGCTTAAAATAGGTTTGCATAACAGAGTAAATATGTAGAGGAAAATGAAAAATATACAACAGAGGACATGTGCCACAATAGATTTAGAAAAACACAAATGTTCTACCATTTTTGTTCTCTGCCTTAGCACATATACACGGAGCAAAAATTTCATCTCATCATTACATATAATTAAAGGGTTTCCACATGATATTCTCATACTAAAATCTGTTGTTTTGTTTATTATTTTTGTTATGAAACCATAACATTAAACATTACTTCTGATGGTTTCATTTATGGTGTGCTGGGATGAGAATTTACCGAGCAAACATGTTATCCTCTTAAAAGTAGTAGCCATTCTCAAGAAACCTCTGGGGAAACATCTAAGCAGTTATTCAGCAATACAAGTCTTCTAACATATGTTAGAATTAGGGAGCGAGTATGGTACAAGAAATAGGACAGTGTCTGGTAATAAAATAGTTTTGAAGGTGTGTTATTTCTTTCCCTGTTTTTTTTTGTTTTGTAAATTAAGCCTAGGTACATTGAGCCTATAGGGAAAGCAAATATAACAAGGGTTTCAGGGTGAGGGGGGACATAGAAATGTGGGGGGGATAAGAGGGAGATGATGTCAAGAAGACTAGGAAAGAAAATATGGCAGTTACATAACCTCCTTTCAACTTAAGCAAAAGGGTGGAGTCTAGCCTGTCAATCAGGCCATAACCAAAGAGGCCTTTGTGTGGGCATGGCCTTCTCCAGAGGATTCTGGGAAGTCCTGTCTTCCTCTTTGGAGGCAGGACATATACTCTTGCTGTGAGACATTCCTGATAACAAGCCACATGGAGCTACATTGATAGAGCCAGAGCCCTGGAGGTGGAGAAGATAGATGGAGATCCACACTAGCCACGTATACATAAGGTCTTCTACCTGGACTAACACATTACGGTACCTTGGGAGTGGGGTACCAGAGAAACAAATGATGAAGATGGAGAGTGGAAGCTTGTCTGACCTCTGCCTCAGGGTAGTTTTTCTTCTTTGGCTAGCCAGAGGTCAGAAATGGCAACACAGTTTACTGGGTTGTTTTCTGGAAAGAACATGGTAAGTTATTCTCTTTATTATTTTCTTTGGTTGTCTTTGGTTATTCCTGTTTGAAATAACAAAAAAAAATGTGATTAATGTATATTTTGAGCACAGGGGGAGGAATTGCCCAATGAATCTCTCAGAGACCATGCTGCTTAGTGAAAATGGCTGACAGAAGGCCTCAACCTGGCTTGATGTAGTCAGGTGTAAGGCCTTATTTTCTATCAAGGGGAGAGTTTGGATAAGGATTAAGTTAAGATATATAAAGATTGAACTCGACTGTTTTAAGACTTGAGTTTAGGATCTGATTCTACTACATTTATACTGATTTCTTCTGCTTATTTTTATTGATATAATGATTGATAGAAATGATTATTGGGGATTATGAAAGAGAACTTGTAAGCCCACATGCCTTCAGCATTAATTTGAATCTTTAAAAGGCTTTGGACATGCCTCCAAAGAAGACTATGAACAGATAAACCCCACCCAGTGGCTTAAGTGTTCAAGACAATTGAAGGTGAGGAGACTTTCCTAGAGGGCTGATGACAGATTGTAGGAAAAAGAAGGGAACCCTTTGTTTTCTTAATTTCGAACTAGTGGTTTGTGCCAGACGCTGGATGGAAAAAAATGGAACAATGAAGAAATGCCCCTCTCTAGGACTGAACATTAAAGAGAGCCTGCTGGAAGCCTGCAATGCTTCTTAGGTGACCACCTGGATCCACTTGTTTAATAGAAGTGGGATAAATGCAGCAATAAAGAGACGGGTTGAATCTGGACACTGACACCCATGGACCTGTTTTACAGGAACTAGAGGAGAAGATGAGAGCAGGTTGACTAGCCTGAAGTTCATGACCTAGCCCAAGTGTACTAGGGTTGTTGAGAATTTGTGATGGGGATCATGGTCGAAAGCAGCCAATGGGCACCTTGGTGAGGCAGCCCACATTCTGTTGACCGCTGATCAGAACCCAACCAGCTAAAGAGAAGATTTTTGAGTCTGTAAACTGGTGCATGTTGCTGCTAACTTTATGGATGGCCTTACCTTATTTGCCTTTGCCTATACATTCAGACTCACAAGGTTCCAATTGGAATGAAGATTTTTCACATCTAGAACATGCTAGTGTCCTCAGAACATTGGGTTGATATAGATGGGCAGCAAAGAATTTGGATACCCAAAATGGGGCAGACAAAGGCATGAAGTGGATGTCTTATAAACTTTCAGAGGTGGGAGAATATGTTCATAGGATTATGGTGTAGTATTCACTTCACTGTAATTGTTAGGCATAGAATCTTTTTGTTTTGTTCACTTCTAGAATATCATGCTTAAATGAGCCTGGCACATATTGAATTCTATGAACTTTAGTTTTATCCTGTTGGGTACAGATATGGTTTTATTATTGTTTTGTTTAAAAATTATATGGCCAAAGAGTTGTGTAAAAGTGAAAAGGGTTGGTCTGTGATAGTTAGATAATCTCCTGTCAACTTGAGCAAAGGGATGGAGTCTAGCCTATCAATTAGGTCATTGCCAAGGAGGCCTCTGTGTAGGCATGGTGTTCTCGAGGACTCTGGAAATTCTTGTTTCCTCACTGGGGCCAGGACATACACTCTTGCTGCAAAACATTCCTGTTGACAAGCCACATGATGCTACACTGATGAAGCCACAACCCTGGAGGTGGAGAAGACCCATGGAGACCCATGACAGCATTGATATGCTTCCATTGCCACTAGATCCATAAGACCTTATGCCCAGATTAACAAAAAAAGTATGTATGGTGACTGATTATGGAAGGAATTGTACAATTCTACTTGATGCGATTGACGTATGGAATTATATGACACATGTATTAACTCCCGAATTACAGCAAGGTGAAAAAAAGCATAATAGATCCAGAAATGGATTTTGGGTTTGTGCTAAATCCTAGCTCCAACTTAAGAACAATTGGTTCTTACCACATGGTCCTGCTTGATACTCGTGTTCCCGTCCTGAGAAACACAGAAGACATGGGCACTGTAGCAAAATGTGGCAAAGATTTTAGACGGTGCTCGGGTATCAGCTAAAATAGCATCTGAAGTCTTAAAGACTTGTCTTCAAACAAGTGGCCATTTAAGTGAGATGTCAACTAAATTCCTATGGAAGGACACTATCATCAGTCACTGAGGGATTGTAGTCCATATAATCCAAAGTCAAGGGAGGGATCAGATTCAGGGCCAAAATTGTGAGAATTCAGTGTGCAACAGGTGATGGATGACAATGAGTGGCCAAGATTCATTTGAGGAGCTACCTAGAAAATAAGCTTCTGGAGAACTCCCCCTGTCTGAAATTGAGGGATGGGAAGAAAGTGATCACTAAACAGAGTGCTTGGGAGAGAGGAGTAAAGGAGATCAAAGGCATAAATCTGACCTAAGGAGTTAAAACTTTGTCAGTAGTTACACCCTATGATGTGAACTGGACCTGATCTGGTTTCCCAAATTTTCTACATTTTTGCTTTGTATTGTTTTGTTTGGTTTTTGTTTGTTCATATTAGATTGTATCTCAGAGGTGTTATGTCAATGGAAGCCACCCTCTGAAAGCTATGTTATATGATTTTGTGTGTTTCAGTATATGAAACTCAGGATCGATAAACATGTAGGGATATCAAGTATAATAAAATGTGGGGGGGCTACAGGGGTGGTGGTGCGATAAAAGGGAGACAATATCAAAGAATCCATTTAGAATAAGAATGACTGGAAACATTGTGGTAGCAAATATACATTTTACTTGACATAATTGAACTATGGAATTATATGATATATGTATTAAATACCAACTAAGAAAAAAAATAGTTTTGACATTTTCAGGGATATCAGGCCTAAGCCCAAACCCAGAACTATTTGACTCACATCAGTGAATCAATTTTTATCTTTAATCATAAATAAGAATAACTAAACGTAGGACCAGTCAAAATATATAATGGATATCTCTGGTCTCAAGAGACAAGATCATCTATAATTTAATCACATTCCCCTTTAAACTCTCTCTTTGTCTGCTGTGTTGGACAGGGTTCTCTAGAGAGATAAAACCAAATTGCTGATAATTTAATATATTTATTTATAAAGATAATTAGATATATAACAAGAAATGAACTGTTAAATCATATACAGATAAATATAGAATACAAGAAATGAACAGTTAAATTATAAAGCACTACAATTGGCTCAGTGCAATTCACTCCCATGAGAGACTAGCAGTCCTTCAAGTCTCATCTACTTTCAGATCTTCCTCTATTTATAGAGCGAGGTAGGCTATCTCAGCACAGCAGCCAACCACAAGGCAGATCACCAACTGTCAACCAACCACCAGTCCCAACTGCCAGTCCTCAGCTCCAGAGATGTCTTAAAGGGACTTCAAATTACAGCGACACAGTCCACAGGCTAGGCATCCTATAGGTAGTGTAGCTTATAAATTGAGGCACAGAACTAGCAAGGCAGCCGCACACTGGTCCAATGATCAAAGAGCAAGAGACAAGAAAGGTGAGGCTCACCGAGCCATTTATCTCTCCGCCCTTCAGTTAATCCCACTTGTGTTTATGGGCCAGGCTGGCACAATAAACTACCTCATCTGCTTACATGTTGTTTGTTTGTTTGCTTGCTTGTTTTACCTTAATATGGGTGATTTTGGCTTCACCACCTTGTATTTAAAGAAAATTTGTTTCACCACAGAAAACTTTTCAATTTGGGTATGGCTACATGAATAGATTTGGAGAAAAACGCTAAGCTCATATTGAAATATATTCACTAATGAATAAATGAACCATTTGCACTCATTAAGTGGATTCTATTTCCACCTCATGGTGATGCAATATGTGTCAAAGTAGGGTTTTCAAAGACATTTCAATGGACCATCAAGTTTTCTTCTACAATACCTCTGTGTGGATTCAAACCAGCAACCATTCAGTTTGTAGTCATGTACTTAGTCATTTATTTCCACCCTCCATGGACTTCATCTAATACAATACATTTGAATATGATACGTATTTTGCTTCAGGGCTAAACCTTTTATTAAATGACTTGAGTACAAAAATGAGAACTGTCATGCTTTCTACCACGTGATGTGGTTTACACATATTTAGTTTCTAGAAGTAATTATGTGGTCTCTTATATTAGTTTCATATCATTATAGCAAATTAACACATAATTAATGGCTTAAAACCATGAAAAAGTGTTATTGCACAGCTGGAAGTGTTGGAACTCCTAAATGGGTCTCATTTCGGTAAACCAATATGTCAACTAATTATATTCCTTCCAATTTAACCGATAAGGTTTCTTGTCTTTTTCAGATAGATGTGGCACATACTCCATGGCTGTGGCACGTTCCAACTCACTCTCACAAATGATTTTTATCTCTTTCTCAGATTATCCTGCACGTTTTTTGTTTGTTTGTTTGTTTTTTCTTACAAGTACTTTTATGATTACACTGGCTTACCTTGACAATACTTGAGCATATAAATAATATATTCACAGTCAATTGAAATTAGGATTTGGAAATCTCTGTGATTTTATTAATTATTATTACAGGGAAGAACTTCCCCTGCAGGTTTTTAAGACTGTAAATCTTTACAGGAACAGAAAAATCTCATCTTTTTCCTGTAGAGCAGCTGCTGGGTTTGAAATGTTGACCTTGTAATTAGCAGCCCAACTCATAAGTCACTACACCATGCATATTGGGTGAAATACAGATTAATCTCTACAAGAGCTGGAAAATAAGAAAAATTAGCTGACTTTCTCAGATTTGGAAAAATAATGTGTGACATTAAACAAATTTAAAACTTGCTAGCTGAAAGCAAGGGGGAATTAAAACACTTATTAATAATGGTCAAATAATGCAGGGTTTACTTTGGGTTACACCCCAATGTAACTAAATGGAAATAGCATGGTGATACACAGATAAAAGACTAAAGTTGTCAAGGATTTTGTTTAACTTGGATCCATAATCAACAACCATGGGAAAAGAGTCAAATGTTGTATTGCATTGGGCAAACATTTAGCAAAGACCTCCTTAAAATGTTATAAAACAAAGATGTCACTTTGATGACTAATGTGTGTCTGGTTCAAGTCCTAGTATTTTTAATTATTGTGTATGCATGAGAAAGCTGGAAAATGAATAAGGAAAAAGGGAAAGGAATTAATGCCATTGGATTATAAAACTGTAAAAATAATATTAAATACATCATGAACAACAAATCTGTCTTGAAGGAAGTACAGATGGTATACTCTTTTGAAGGGAATAGTCTCTCCTGATAACATAACCAAAATATTTAAGGTGAAGTCTAGCCAACCTTACCCCTAAGGAACATTCTGACTGAACTAATTCCAAGACAGAGCTGTCTGTTCATTTGGAAGTCCATGGTACATTCAACAATTAATTGTAATAGCCACCACTTGTCTAACATTTTGTTGTATCTTGGCAACGTCTGTGTTGCTGGGATGCCAAAGATTATGTTACTGGTATTTCAAATAGCAGCAGCAGGGTCGCTAAAGTGAATAGCTTTCAGCAGAGCTTCCAGATTAAGAACAGACTCCAAAGAAGGTATAGGGTACAGCCCCTGAAAACCCTGTGGATAGCATCCAAACATTATTGTCAGCTATTAAATGATCATTGCTATGAATGTATTAATTAATTAAGACATAAATGGCATGGATGTGGCCTCTGACTTATTCTGGCTACTATGCTAGAGAGGAGAAGTAAAAGAATCAGCAGCAGTAGGAGCAGCAGCAGCTGTCAAAGGCTCCACCCACTGACCACTCTGGACACCAACTGTCCCTCTCACAGCTCTTTTCAGATGGGTTCATTACAATGACCACCCATAACTCACAGGCAATACTCACAATTGTGGGGTTTATTAAGAAATATTAACTGGTAACAGTTTCTTCTCAGCCACGTCCACAGACAGGCCTCTATCTGGTTTTGTTCTCTAAGTCACAGTCCACCAACCAATGCCATGTGTGTACTCTGCTACAAATCCATGTTTTAGGTCTACAAATAAGTGCCCCAAAGGCATGCCATTTCACAATAAGCCTCCTCTGAATGTCTTCAACTCTAGCTCCACGAGTCATTGAACTGAGGTCCCTCCATTAAGCGCCTTAAGATCTCTCTCCACAAGCCAGTTACCCGCCTGAAGGCATTATGTCTTTTCTGCTCTGTGAGCTGGGAAGTTCTTTGCTCCATCTCGTCTTTTGGCTTTGGGTTCTGCTGCTACCACTTTTCTGCTGCTCCTCTTGTGTCACAGCTGCCTTCTGGATTTTGAGCAGGGTTCTTGGGATCCAAAGAACACACTCCACTTCTCTCTCTTGCCAGTTGTGGGGGAAACGTTGTTTGCTCCTTAGGCAAAAGGAACAGAACCATGCGAGAATGCTGATGGCGCAGCCCTGGGAGCTGATAAAGCAATAGTCTCTCTCTCTACCCGAAATAAATGGGCACTTGCCTCCTGTTCCCTGAGTAAGGCTAGAGAAGGCAGCAGTCTGAAAACTTATCAGTTACCTCATGTTCTCAACCTAATCCTCCCCTCCTGTCTATGAATAACTTGGGTGGTGTATAATGCTTCTTTTTAAACCTTCAAAGAATTGCAAACTCTCCCTTTGTGTAATCCTGCGTGCAAGGAATGTGCTTAAACCAGCCTCTAATAAAGTTTGAGGTGCTAGAGTGTCTATATTTCAGGGTCCCTGTGCCTCAACTTTTGACTCTCCCTTTGTATATAGGCTTTCTCCTTAGAGATCACAGCCCCTTGAACCTAATCAATTATATTAGATAAGAGATGGTCTCCACGTTGTCTTACAGCTGGGAGTTACTGTTCCTATGATGACTCATTTGATACCCAGCAGGATGGGAATCATAATTAAGCCTGTTAATAACACACCATTGAATGTTAGCAATGGTCTCCTCCATCATTTCTTACCCCGGGAGTTCTGGTTGGTGGCATAGTAGTTACATGTTGGACTGCTAACAGCTACAACAGTAGTTTGAAAACACAAGCTGCTCCTCAGGAAACAAAAACAAAACAAACAGGCCTTTCTACTCCCATAAAGAGTTAGTGTCAGAAACTCAGAGGGTGTTCTACCCTGTCCTATAAGGTCACTATCAGTCAGTATTGACTCAATGGCAGTGAGTGTGATTTTGAATTTGATATGAGTTTGGACAATATCAGAAAATTGCCTACTGCTATTCATAAAACTATCTCTGGCCATTGTTTGAAAAAGTAAATCATTAGCTCCTTCAATCTAGGCTGCTTTAGTCTGTTAGCTTTACACATGGGGGACCTGATTGGTATACAAACTCCTTATGACAATAGTGGTATTAGTGGTTGGTTCATAAATTTAATAATAGCCAGATTCACTGATCTTCCTTGTGTGTATATGGGTATTATCTTAACCAAAATACAACTGTATATGGGTATTATCTTAACCAAAATACAACTGTATGTCAGGATTAATCTCGAAATGTTGCTTTTGATGGTGAATATCATTTATTTTCCACATGTCATTCTCCACATAGTAGACTAATTATTTGATATAAAATGGCCTAAATCCAGTTCATGTCAACAAATTAATGCCTAGGATTTCTATCTTCAAACATTCCATTTAATTTTAGACAACTCATAATAAATTTAGATTCACAGTTCATAAATTCCAAATTCAAATTATTAATGAATGCTTGCAACTGAAGTGTCAGAAAATTGCCTGCTGCTACTCATGAAACTATCCTCTGGCCATTGTTTGAAAAGCAAATCACCAGCTCCTTCAATCTAGACTGGTTTCATCTGTGAGCTTTCCACATGCATAAGCTGGTTGTTGTACAAAATCCCTATGACATAGCTTCTAGCATCAGAGCAATTTGACAAACTGACAGGGAAGTGGTGGAAGTGCTACATACATATTCATAATTTGTATTCTTTCAGCATCTTTGTAAGCAATGTTTGTCTAAATGACCTGGCTGTGTCATCAGATGTAATATTTGGGAGAAGGCCCTGTGGCATATGGTGAATATTAAAGTGAGATTGTGAGGCAAAGTGCGGTAGAGAAACACTGCCTAGACCAGATGCTCAGGTGGAGGTTAGTGAAAAATATTTCCTTACTCAAACACAGAAAACAGAAAGACCGTCTGGTTTTGGTTGTGATAACAAACGTAATTGCTGACATTTCTGCAATTAAGATAAGACCCCAGTACACAAAACTATTTCTGCTTGCTAACTGCCAAATCTACTTCTATTTCCTGCTTGCTAGCTTCAGCTAAAGGTATGGAACAGTCCCCATTGTGATTGAACCCTATATAAACTCCCTCCATTGCTTGGTCAGGGCAGTCTCCAGTTGCCCCTGCGAAGGAGCTGTGACGTCCATCATGGGCCAGTAGTAAAGACACCTAAAATTTAAAATGAGCCTGGTGGTCTGCTGACTCAATGACAGTGTTTTGGGGCTCGTCCAGGATTTGAACACCCCTTGCAGGTCCCAGGAGACCATCCCGGCCCCTCTGGGCCAGCCTCAGTTCCTAGAGATCTAGGAGAAGTCATCTGAGAGATGTTCCTAGGCCCTAGGTACTCTGGAGTGAACCTAGAGACTGGCCAGAAGGACTCAGGTCAAACTGCATAATTGAATCATTTGGAGTCACCTGGATAACCTCACCAGTGAGTTAATTTCTGTTTCTGGGGTGCCTTTTAAGTCAGACTGTTGGAAGGCCATACACAGCAGCACTTCTGCAGTCAGGTCCAGGGGAGAGACGTCTTCCTGGACCACTGGTAAAATTGTGCTGAGCTGGCTAGTTTGTGTTTTTGTCTGTCCTTGTCAGTCCCTATGTGGCCTCAGTTTGTCTGTCACTGTCTTTTCTTCTTTGCTTCTCTCCCTTTTACTGGATTATCAGCCTTGGGTTTAGCTGCACCTGCTTCCCAGGATTGGTCTGTAGTGCAGAAAGTTTGTCTTGGCTTATTTTATTTGTTTTGGTGTGTTGTCTTTTCAGGTCTTAATTGTTGGTTTAACTGATGACTTCAGGAGCTAATCTTGAATGCTGATTACACCGGTTTGAATACTTTGTCTATTTACTTGCCAAGAGTCATGGTGCCCGCTGGACTTTGGAAGGCCTAAATTGGTTGGGAAATCTGCTTTGACAGGGAGCTTTGAAAATGTTGAGCCTTGAAGTAAAGTTCTGTTGGTGTTGTTGCCTTGTTCTTATTGTGAGTCATTTTGGGACAGTCGTCATCCCAGCCACAAACCCCTCTTGAATGCCTCCTTAACAATTTTAAAGATTTCAGGAAATGAGCAGCAGCCTACGGAGCCTCTTTGCATCCTGAAACATTTCGGACCCTTTGTGAGATTGCCTGGCCAGAATTTAATATTCGCTGGCCCACTGAAGGATCTGTGAATCCCCATATTGCCACCCAAGTCCAGGCAGAAAGCCCAGTTAGCCCAGTCTTCCAGACCAGATCCCACACATTGATGCCTGCGTGGACCTAGTCTAAGACTGACCTCCATACTTAAAGACTTGCAAGACTTCCCACCCCTCTGATGCCCCTCCTATGTTAGTGACCTGTTCACAGAATCAAAAAGAGAAAAAGATAACTGCCATGCCAAAAAGTAGCGGAAAGCAGACGAGCCATTTGTATCTAGTCCTTCAATGGACTGAAGGATAAAAAGGAGATGACCCTCTGCTCTCTTCTTTTCCCCCTCCCTATAGAGTCTCAGCACCTCCAGAGGCACTAGGGGGTGCTACACCTCTAAGCCCCTCACACACTCACAAGGGAACACAGTATGAGGCCGTCTCTCCCAAAGCTCTTTCCCAGGATTCCTCTGTGCCCGCTATTTTACCTTTGCATCAATTGGGGGTGGGGGAGGGGGGCAGAACATCTGATTTTAGTTTATATTCACTTCTTTACAAGTGATCTGGATAATTGGAACCAACAAGATCCCCCGTTCTCAGAAAGCCCAAAGGCTTAATTTCTTTATTAGAACTCTGTTTTTCATACTCCTCAGCCCACTTGGGATGATTACCAACAGCTCCTTCATGTCTTTTTAACTTCTGAGGAACTAGAATTGATCCTCAGCGAAGCAGAGAAAACAGTCCTTTATCCAGACAGCCCACCACTGACTCTGCCAGCAACCAGATCACCCTGGGAACCAAACATTGACCACAGTAAGGCGGCTCTTGAGCAATGTCACAAGGCTCTTCTTAATGTGACTCTGGAGTGCAGCCAAGTGTCCCAACAACCCTTCAAAGGCAAGTGAGAAGCTACAGTACTCTAATGAATTGCCATCTGGTTTCCTTGAGCGCCTCCTAGAGGCTTACCAGTTGTTTACACCTATCGATCCAGAGGCCCCCCGAAATCTGAGGGCAATTAACATTGCCTTTGTGACACAGTCGGCCCCAGATACTAGAAAGAATTTTCAAAGGCTAGAAGGATTTGAGGGAAGGATTTTAAGTGAGTTGATGGAAATAGTACAGTGAGTCTATAACAGTTGAGACAACCCAACCACAAACCAAACGAAGCAAGTGGCTAGAATTTTGGCTGTTGCTATGACTGAAGCTAAATTTGAAGATAACAAAGAAAGAAAATCCCAACCCTGGAGACAGGTGGCAGATGAGAAAACCAGAAAGGCCAACCTACCTGGACTAGAAAAAATCCAGTGTGCGTATTGCAAGGAGGAAGGCTATTGGAAAAATGATTGCCCCCAGAAAAAAGGCCAAAGAAAGGATGCTAGTACTTCTAGAAGACAACAAGTGATGGGGCCGGGGCTCCATTCCTATTTGCTCCCAGTAGCCCAGGGTCACACTAGAGGTTGGGGGCAAGCCTACCAACTTCCTGGTTGACACTGGGACCACTTATACAGTCCTCAAGAGCACCAAGGAACCACTGAAGGGGATGTCCACTCAGGTCCAAAGGGCCACCAGCAAGAAGCAGTTTTCCCCTTGGACTAGAACTTACATAAATGATCTAGAAACTGGTACCATCACCCACTGTTCTTAGTTATGCCAGATTGCCCTTACCCCCCTTCTGGGGAGGGATCTCCTCCAAATAGTGCAGGTTACTATTCATTACGAGGAAGTTCTGCCTCCCTTGCCTTAAACACTCCCCAGGAGCCAAGTAGGATTATGTTTTCTTGCCCCAACTCTGAGGAATATTTGTTGTTAGAAAAACCTGTCCTTCCTTGAACATCAGTCCTGTTGCAAGAATTCCAACTCCCAATACCAGGTGTGTGGGCAGAAACCAACTCTCCAGTATTGGCAAATCACCAACCCATGGTGGTGGTAGAATTTGCAGCTCTGCCACCCCAATAAGAGGACGTCAGTACCCTATCAGCCTTAAGGCACAATCAGGATTAACTAAGTGTATCAAAAGACTGATGGAGGCTGGCATCCTAGTTCCATGCCAGTACGCATGGAAGACACCACTACTGCCAGTTCAAAAGTCAAGGTCAGAAGACTTTAGGCCTGTCAAGACCTGAAGGAGGTCAACAAAAGAGTAGAGACCATCCATCCAACTGTACCAAACCCTTACACCCTTCTCAGCCTCTTACTCCCCAATCACCAGGTATATACACTCTCCTGGACTTAACTGATTCTTCCTTCACTATTCCCCTGGCAAATGTCAGCCAGCCAATCTGTCTTTGAGTGGACAGACTCAGAACAAGGGTTCTCTGGACAGTTACCCCTGAACTTGGTTACCCCAATGGTTCAAAAATTCCCCCACCCTCTTTAACAAGGCACTTAGCAGAGACAGCAGGTTCAGACAGGACCACCCACATGTGTGATCTTTCAGTAGATGGATGACCTGCTGCTGGCAGTAGACCTGCTGCTGGCAGTACCTGATTGCTATAAAGTCACTAAAGACTTGTTGCAAGAGCTCTGCTCCCTTGTCTATTGAGTCTCAGCTAAAAAGGCCCAGTTGTATTCCACTGGTGTGACTTACCTAGGCTACATGCTATGAGAGGGGCAGCGAGACCTCTCCAACCATCTCATTGAAGCCATACCCCAGATCCCTCAGTCAACCACTAAAATACAGGTACATGAGTTATTGGGGGCAGTGGGCTACTTTCGGCTATTGATTCAAAATTTTTCAGAGACAGTGAAACATCTCTATGCATCAATGGGAGGAAAGGAACCAGAGTTAAGACGGACTTGGGTAGAAGAGAGACCCTTCCAATGACTAAAGCAAGCCCTTGTAAGGACTCTCGCATTGTGCTTCCAGAGAAGTCAAAGCCATTCCAGTTGTTTCTCATGGAGGTAAGAGGCATTGCAAAAGGAGTATTAACCCAAACCCCAGGATCCTGGAAGAGACCTGTCGCCTACTTATTCAAGTGACTGGACACCATAGCCTCTGGGTGGCCCAATTGCTGGAGGGCTGTGGCCACCACAGCCATGCTTGCTACAGAAGGCTCAAAGTAACCCGGGGTCAGGACTTACAAATAGTGGCCCCACATGCTTTGGAATCTCTCCTCTGGTGTCCTCCAGAGACGTGGGTTTCTCCCCAATGAGTATCCAAGTATCAGGTACTCCTCCTTGACTCTCCACGAATCCCGTTCCTGAAGACTGTTGTCCTAAACCTAGCCACTCTGCTCCATGCTGATGTTCCAGAGATACCTGTTCATGAATACCTAGACCATTGATTCTCAACCTGTGGATCACGACCCCCTTAGGGGCTGAATGATCCTTTCACAGGGGTGGCCTAAAACCATCAGAAAACATATTTACGATGGTCTTAGGAACCTAGACACTGCTTCTCTATCTGTCTCCAGGAGGGTCTGCCAACTTGCAGATACACCCACATACGAGTACCCAGCATGATGACATCATCACACCAACCCCATCACATACACTCCATAGAAATACAGGTCTATACGACAGGATTGGTGCCATAATGTACTTATGCAGACCAGTCACACATGTGTAGAGAGTAGCTACTGTGTAGAAAGCAGCTACTCTGTTAAAAGCACCAGTTGTGTTGAAAGTAACAGGACTGGCGGTAAAACAACACTTCATGACTTATAATTACTGGGTAAATGCTTTAATTAATGCTTTAATCACTATGCTTTAGTTATGTTCAATTTTTAACGATGAAAATATATCCTGCATATCACATATTTACATTACGATTCATAACTGTAGCAAAATTATAATTATGACTTAGCAACAAAAATAATTTCTTAGTTGAGGGTCACCACAACATGAGGAACTGAACTAAAGGGTCGCAGCATTAGGAAGGTTGAGAACCACTGGCCTAGACATATTAAACTTCTTATCCAACAACAGAAAGGACCTAACTGCTATTCCACTGATCAGAACAGATGCCACCCTGTTTACAGACTGAAGCAGCTATCTGGCAAATGGAGAAAGGAGGGCAGGTGCCACTGTGTCACAGGTGTCAAGGTAATATGGGCCCAATCCCTCACTGCAGGCATCTCTGCACAAAAATCTGAGCTTGTCGCCCTAAGGCAAGCCCTGAGATGGGGAAAGGGAAAGATGGTCAACATTTATATGGGACAGCAGGTATGACTTTGTGACGGCACACATACACAGGGCACTCTACCAAGAAAAGGGTCTACTGGCCTAGGGAGGTAAGGAAACCAAGAATAAGGAAGAAAATTTGGCCCTGTTAGAAGCCATCTGGTTGCCCATCAAGGTGACTATAATACATTGCAAGGGGCACCAGACTTCAGAGGATCCTACTGCCAAAGGAAATAATTTTGCAGATATCACAATGTGAAAGGTATCCCTAAAACCAGTGGGACCTTTGAAAAGTTTGTCCCTGCTATCCCACAAGCCATTACCCTCCCAATAACACTACACAAGGGCAGAAAAAGAACTGACTCAGACGCTGAAAGGAACTCTAAATGAGCTGCCGAATCAAAGACTTTTATCCCTGAGCACTGGGCAGACAACTGGTAGAGGATATCCACCAGAGTACCCACTTAAGAGGTACTAAGTTAACTGAAGTATTCAAAAGAGAATATTACATCCCCCAGTACATCATTATGTCCAAACCACCGTGGCATGCTGCCTCACTTGTGGTCGGGTGAGCCTGGTCCACACCTCCCTGCTGCACAGAGCAAGAGTCCGAAGACAGGGACCAAGATAATTCTGGTAAGTGGACTTCACGGAAGTAGCACCTGGCAAATATGGATACAAGTACTTGCTACTCTTTGTGGACACTTTTCTGGCTGGACTGAAGCTTTCCGTTCAAAATCCAAAACTGTCTTTAAGGTAGCAAAAATGTTAGTTTTAGAAATAGTCCTCTAATTTGGCTTACCTCTAGCTCTGGGGTCAGACAATGGCCTGGCATTCATTGCCAAAAATAACTCAAATGATAGCTAAAATTTCACATATTGAATGGAAATTGCATTGTGCATATAGGCCTTAGGGTTCAGGACAGGTAGAAAGAATGGACAGAACTTTAAAGGAAACTTTGAGCTTAAAATAGAGAGTGGTGAAAATTGGGTGAGTCTCCTATAGTTTCACCCAGTAAGAACTCAGTGTACCCCTTATGTTTTTGTACTAGCTCCTTTTGAAATGATGTTTTTTTGATCTCCTCCCTTACTCCCTCGATTCCAGGAAGAGCCATTAGACGTAAATAGCCCAACTCTTCTTAAGTTCCTACAGGCAATTCAGTCCCTATGGCAGAAGACAAATCATCTGGTACAGATCGCATGGATTAAGACTGCTGCATCCGGTCAGACCCATAACCATCAACCTGATGATTGGGTCTAGATCAAATGAATAAACCCTGATGGTTTCATACTCAGATGGACTGTACCATTGCCTGTCACCTTGACCACACCCACAGCCATTAAGGTAGCAGGATGTCAACCGTGGATCCATTACACCCTGGTAAAGCCCACTGAGTAGGAACAAGTACCGGAGTGATTGGCAGTAAAGAAAAAAAAATTCAGACATTCTAAGGCCAAACTTTGCACACTTTAATCCTCATTTCTCTCATTGTACCCACTGTCGCCACTTTCTTGGGCCATTATCCCACTCAGTCACCCATACTGGTCAGTCACCCATACTGAAACAGTGCAGCTGATTACAGAGTTATACTCACACATCCTCCAATTTGACCTATGAAACCTGTTCCCTCTTGTCTGGTTGCCATTCCTGGTGCAGGTTTGTCAAAATGAAGAGGCTCTCCAATGCATAGGACACTATATTTGTCCAGCCAAGTTCAAGCCTCACTGTGAAGGTGCAAGAAAATGGCATTGTGCAGCATGGGATTGTGTTACCCAGGCTTGATGGGGCCCTGGAAGTGTAATCAATGGGTTGGACCCAGACATAAAACTTCACAGAGAAACCGGACTTGATTGTAAGCAATTAGGGACATGTAATCCTATTGGAATAGAAATCCTCAACCCTAAAACCCCTGCCTGGAAACTGGGAAAAAGCTGGGGCCTCTGCATTGATGTAGCAGGACAAGACCTAGGAGAAGGTTTCACTATCCAAAAACTGGTGGACCCTGGCATGCCCAAGCCTATTGGTCCAAACCTTATACTAAACCCTTTCCTTGATTCTGGGGTCTTTCCCATGCTTAAACCCATTGGCTCACAAACAGGTATGTGTATACCCCAATAGTTGCCTGCCTCCACCCCCCCTTAACCATCCTCAGTGACCCCTACTAGACCCTCTAGATGCTGTATATAATTTTATTAATCAAATCAGTCCTGCATGGGAGGCAGACTGTTGGCTATGTGTAAATCTTTCTCCCCCATACTATGTTGGAATAGGAGCAAATGCATCTGAAGACGAGGCGCCCCATCAGATCCATTGACTTCCCTTAGAACAGGTTAACCCCAAGTGTCTCTGGAGTCAAGAACCTAAGTTAACACTCGGGGACCTACAGGAACAAGGACCTTGTTATGTATCTTCCAAGTATAATTTTAATGCCTTTGTATACCAAAAATCATGTTCAGTACTTAAGCTTCTAAGTGCTCTCAGAGAGCCCACAGAGTTAACTCTGGTAGTGGCTCCTAAAAGAGCATGGTTCATGTGTGCTACTGGACTCACACTATTTATAAACCCTATATTCTTTAATTTAGTCCACATCAATCCTCAAGTAGATTTTTACTCAGGAGAGGAGGGCACAAACACCTCAGTCTTATCAACTATCTTGCTCCAAGGGCCCCCGTTTTGGTACCCTTGCTGGTCGGTCGGGGAGTGGCAGGTTCAGCAGCAATAGGAACTGCTTCGTTAATAACTGGACAAACCAATTTTAAAATCTTATCTTAGCAAGTTGACGTAAACCCCCAAGATCTAGAGACCCAAGTCGACCATTTAGAGAGCTCTTTAAACTCACTGGCTGAAGTTGTATTACAAAGCAGACAAGGACTAGACCTATTATTTTTAAACCAAGGGTGTCTGTGTATGACCCAAAGATAAACCTGTTGCTTTTATGCAAAGCATTCAGGGATTATAAAAGATAGTTTAGCTCTAGTCCCCCAGGGAATCGGGAACTGGAAGAATTAAGGACCAAGGAGAATAACTGGCTTGAAGGCCTCTATAATTGGTTCCCTTGGTTAACTACTCTGTTGACTATCTTAGCAGGTCCACTAGTACTTTTCATTTTAGCCTCAACAGTTGAACCCTGTATAATTAACTGATTTTTAGCATAGGTTAGGTCACAAATGCAGGCAGTAAAAATCATGGTCATGTGAACCCTGTATCATAAAATAAAACAAGACAAATCAATGATTTGATATCACCACAAAACCAGTGGGGAATGAGATGGTCAAGCAAAGTCCAGTGGAAAAACACTGCCTAACCCAGATGGTCAGGCAGAGGCTAGTGGAAAATATTCCCTTACTCAAACACAGAAAACAGAAAGACCATCTGGTTTCAGTTGCAATAACAACATTCATGCAGTTAAGACCTCTGTGCACAAAAATATTTTTTGCGTGCTAACTGTCATATCTGCTTCTGTTTCCTGCTTGCTTGCTTCAGCTAAATGTATGGGAAATTCCCCGTTGTGATTGAACCCTATATAAACTCCCTCCGTTGTTTGGTTGGGCGTTTTCCAGTTGCCTCTATGAAAGAGCTGTCAGGTCCGTCACTGGTCGGTAATAAAGAATTCTAAAATTTGAACTGAACCTGCTTGTCTCCTGACTCAATGGCACTGTAACAGTTATTTATGGAAAAATTGAAGCACATATTCAACCAATCAACTGAAAAACAAACTCATTGTCATTGAGTCAATTCTGTCTCACAGTGACCCTATAGGACACGGTAGAACTGCCCATAGGAGTTTTCAAGACTAGCCTTCATGGGAATAGAAAGCCTCATCTTTCTCCCTCAGAGCAGTTGGTGGTTTAGAACTGCTGCCCTTTCTGTTAGCAGACCAGTGTATAACCTCTATGGCATCAGCACTCCTCGTTATTAATAGTATACCTGATCCAGGCCTTTGGGTATCCCCCACACCAAATAACTCATGACCTTTGAGTTGAATCAGACTCATAGCAAAACAATAGGGCACAGTAGAATTGTTCCTTTGGGTTTCCAAGACTGCATTTTTAAGGGAGCAGAAAGCCTAATCTTGTTGTGTGGCTGGTAGGTTTGAACTTCTGACTTTGCATTTAGCAGCCCATTGTATAGCACACTATGTCACCAGAATAGGTTATAAAAAATAACAAGCAAAGCAGGGGAATTGCATATAAAGGCACATTTCCTCAAGAGGGAAATCAGAAGTATTCTGGATAATTAACAAAGGCCCAACGATATTGCTTCTTCTTCTCAAATACTTTGGTATTAATGAAGACATTTATGTTCATGCTCCCAGAGGAGGAACCCCAAGGGGAGAAACACATATAAATTCGTCTTCCTGCAGTCAGGTTAGAAATCACTTGGGGAACAAGAACCTATTACTCATCCTAGGTGAGTAGATGACACTGATCTTTGTGATTCTCAATGAGCTTCACTGACTGATCTTGCCCTCTGACTTCAGTTTGCATTACAGTTATGGGTATTGTCACTACAGTCACACTTAAGACCCGTATCAGACATAATAGTGATCTCTTTTATGGACTATGTTTTCTGGAATAATTGCATGCTTTTACTACCATTATTAGGTTCTTTGAGCTATGCAAGAATTCCATTTCTATTTTTTTATGGGTTTCTTATTTACTCTGGAATTCTAAGCAAGGAACATTCTGATGGGGAGTAAGCACTCTTTGAAAGGTCCACCTTGAATTTTGTCAAAAGCAAGATACTGATGGTCAGGACAGGGTTAATGATGCTACTGTGTGTTTTTGTCTCAAATACCAATAGTTTTCAGATGGGTGTTCCTATCATATCCTGTTTTCAAGCAGGCACTTCTCTATTTGTGTCTAGGATGTTTCCTTTGTGGTTGCCTAGAGCAGCATCACAGAGGAGACTGGCATTGTCAGTTTAAACCTTAACCATCCTCCCTCCCCCCCCCACAAACACACACTCTGAGCAGACTCTGATCAGAACAGGTTTAAGTATTTATTTAGTGGGCGGATCCGTAGAAAGTTAATGGAGAAAAGGGGGAGTGTGAAACTGAGAAGGAAGAGAATCTGCATATATAAAAAGCAGATGATAGTTGTAAGCAACTTTGGCTTCGTCACTGGAGATAGTGCCCTGCAAAATTCTTCTTGCAGTTGTCCAAAGGAAGAATGGCCAGAGATGCTTGTATATGGATTCACTCATTCTTGTCACGCATTGCTTGCAAATTATTCATTAACATATTCAATGCCTGAAACTTCCAGAACTGCTGGGCATGGCTTGAGCAAGCTCTCCAAGAACTGGCAAAAGCCCCTCAGGCAAAGAAGTTGTGATGGGAAACTGTCAGCTTACCAGCCAAAGTCTACCAGGGCTATAGTCAGAGGTGGCCCAAAGTGAATGGGTTTCGGGAAGCAGATGTTTTTCCTCATGTTTCATTTGCAATAGAATGTCAAGGGTTCATGAGGGAGGAAGAGTGGAGAAGGGGGGAAATGAGGAACTGATATCAAGGGCTTAAGAAGAAAAAAATGCTCTGAAAATGATGATGGCAACGTA
>NW_022103958.1:468614-471487 GCF_000313985.2 Echinops telfairi | reverse complement strand
ATCTTCAAATAGACACTGCAGTGAAGGCAACAGTGAGCTTAAAATCAGCACAGTTAAAGGCTCGGGGAGGGCTAATCCTGGGAATAATTATAAAGTTGGTATAACCATTCAACTTTTAGTTTTATGGAACTTTCAATACCCTGCAAGCCAAGCCTGGGGAAACCGTTTCCCCGGGCAATAAACGAAGAAAAATCCCAAAACGATCTCTTCCCCATGGCAGCCGTTGCTCAACTCAAACATGAATAGGGAGAATCTTTTTTTGAAGGATGGAAACAGGTTAGAGACCTTCTCGTACTCCCCTTCCCCAATAAGTGCCAGTTACAATGGCACAAGTACAATACAGGCCATGAATCTCAGTGTATAAGACTTTTTTCAAAAGGAACTAAAATCCCAAAAAAAGAAAAAAGAATGGAATTAAAAAACCCAAGTTAAAAAAAAAGAGTCTTCATGTATCACAGCAAGCCACCTAAAAGATGTTAAGGGATTGACATTGTATCTGAAAGATGGTGAGTACAATACTGTACGTCTTTTTTTAAGGAACCAAATTTTGGTATCTGTTTAATCAGATTTGGCAAAGGCTTATTTAGTCAGATTCCAAAGGTATAATTAAGAAAGGTCTGCATTGATTTTATATCATTAACTAATAGCCTTCTAGTGCAGTGTCAGTGCTTCCATATAGACATGATGCAGTCTGTCCTAAGCAATAATGGGTAGAAACTTACAAGAGCTTATATACTTGCTAAATACGTTGGATTAGAGGACTATGAATATTTGTCTCTTTTGCTTTATAATTTAAGATAATTAGTCTGCATACATGTGTCTGCCATGTTAACTCACTCAAAGATCACAGCAGGACATGACATATTTTTAGCCACTCAAAACACTTTATTCCCTCTCTCTCTCTTCCCTCCTTCCCTTCCTCCCTCCATCCCTCTTCCCTCCCTCCCTCGGATGGGAGCACAAGGTCCTCGATTTCACCAACTAATGTATCTGAGTCTCTTTTCAAAATCTCCTACTAAATTTAATTATATTTGGAGTTGTGTGTTTGCATCGGAGGATAACTTTGAGCTTCAGGCCATTCCTTAGTTACCAGTGCAGCTCTGGACTTGGTACTTCCATGAGATGAGGGTCAGACCTACTACTTGATTTTTCTATTTCTTCCCGTCAGAACCAGGGTGGAAAAATAAGGATTTTGGCTCAGAAGGAGATCCCTGGACGTGCTGTGAATTACAGAATGCCATGTCACAGCATGGATAGTAAAGGGTCTATTCAATAAACCAAAATGAATAACACTATTTTCTCTAAGAAGGAAGATAAAAATGTATATTTATTTCACACCATATTTAAATTAATCACGGATTATTTCTTTAATAACCTAGATGGCTTCAGAGTGCTATTAATTCCTAATAATAGGAATTGACAACAACAAAAGGAAGCTAAAGGATAGAAAAGGTTTATAAAAACTACTATTATGAGTTACCTCTTTCTTTATATATTACCATTTTATAGCATAACACACCAGACTTTGAAATTTTCCTTGCCTGATTGCTTCTAGTAGATGTTTCTTTTTGCTTTTTGTACATAGTTTGCTCGTTAGGTGATTAGACAATTACATAGAGTAAATTGTGTAAAGTGGATTTATTCTGCTATTTAACATACAATTTTGATTCTCATTTACTTTGAATCTCTTTACTTAAGGACATTTAGAATTTCTGGTTATTAGTAATATTTGCTCTTTTATTTAGTTATTTTTAAAAATTGAACAAGACTTCTTAGGCTTAATTTTGCCAGATTAAAGCCCATGTTTCATTTGGCGAATTCGAAGATTCTACTAGGCAATACGGGGTGTTGCAGTAGGAAATGCAGTTTATGCTGTTGTATTTGTGTTATAAAATTACAAGTCGTATATGACGCCATCGTTTCAAAGATGTTATTGTTTAGATCGAAGCAAACATGGGAATGCCTATTAATCCATTTTTCTCAGACTGAAGACGTTGAAGCTGCAGGGCTGACCTGGGAGTCCACAGCTGTTATCCGAAAGCTTGTCCTCAGGTCATGGAATGTTGGATACACCACTCCAGAGAAAAAGAAGTGATTTCAGTGCATGACATTCAGCATGCTGTGGACTTTTGCAAGCTAGCAAGACTCTTATCTATAAGTACAGACCAGAAAAACAATATTTGAAACTTATAATAACATATAGAAGGAGGAGAATGTACTTCCTTAAAACACAAATGACTGAATGAATATTATATAGAAATATAGGGCTGATCACAAGTACAAGGGAATGAAAATCTGTCAAATGGGTTCATAAGAGGAATTGAGGCTGCAGGGTCAGGGGCAAGGAGAGGAGAACTGTAACCTTTTAATGTAATTCATTCTAAATTTAGGTGTTTTCTAAAGCTAAGTGTATGTATCTTAAAATTTAAAAATATAATAACAAACTTACCACTCCAAGACAAATTTATCTAATGTTATTGTTAGAAAAGGAATAAAAGGAAAGAGGAGCCAGAGTGTGAGTTCCAATTAGCAGGTTTTACTAGAGTTAAGGACCTCACTTTCTGGGGTGCTTAGATTGAAATGAGAGTAAAGGAGGCAGGGGAGGGAAGATTGGAAGACAGAGTAAAGAGAATAACCGAAAGTGAGAAAGGGAAGAGCTAGAGAGAGGAAGAGGCAAAGGGACACGGGGCCTCAGGAGAAGGTGAAGAACATCAGAGAGAGAGTGAACAAAGGAATCCCATGTTAATAAACTTTTGGGACAGATATAAATTATTATGTCTAAAAGGAGCCCGTGCTTCCCCCTGATTGTCTGTGACACCAGTGGACCGGTGAAGAGAGGAGGCAAAAGGCTTCTCTAAGACATCTTGAGAAGG
>NW_022103958.1:466027-467899 GCF_000313985.2 Echinops telfairi | reverse complement strand
GCAATGGCCTATGACCGCTATGTGGCCATCTGCAACCCTCTGCTCTACCGAGTCATCATGTCTGAAAGAGTATGCTGGGGCCTGGTGATTGTTCCCTACCTCTACAGTGCCTTTCTTTCTCTTCTGACTACCATCAAGATTTTTATTTCCTCCTTCTGTGGTTACAATGTCATTAGTCATTTCTACTGTGACAGCCTTCCCTTGTTAGAATTGCTATGCTCCAGCACACGTGACGTTGAACTGATAGTGCTTATCTTCTCAGCATTCAATTTGGTTTCATCTCTGTGTATAGTCCTTGTGTCCTACATGTTGATCCTTGCAGCCATCCTCAAGATGAAATCTGCAGAGGGCAGATACAAGGCCTTCTCCACGTGTGGCTCTCATTTGATAGTAGTAATCGTGTTATATGGGACTCTGTCCTTCATGTATGTGCAGCCCAAATCCAGCCATTCCTTTGATAACGATAAAATGGCCTCTGTATTTTACACAGTTGTAATACCTATGCTGAATCCCCTAATCTACAGTTTGAGGAACAAAGAGGTGAAAGGTTCCTTGCACAGGATATGGAAATATCTGTGCAAAATTCCTACTTAAAGTTTAAAGTACAATGTATACTCAATGAATAAAGTAATAGACAGTTGTTTATTTTAGAAGGAGATGCTTAAAAGGCATGGGAAATTGGAAAGTGTTTCTTGTTTTCAATGAAAATAAGAAACTAATAGATGTTCCAGTACTGATTATTCTTCTGCTTTCCTTTCAGTATGAATTTTGGTCTTGTTCTCAAGTTCAATACAAGTGCCTAAAGTCCAGATCTCTGTCCTTGCATTGCCAAATATGCATATGACCATTAAAGAGAACCCTTTTTGTATACATCTCCCAACAACACTCTTTTTTAATTCTTGTGGTAAATATACTTTTATGTATATACACATACATATGTACACATCTATATATTTTTTCAATGAAGTGCATACAATTTAAACCCAAGTTCTCAGTGTAATGGTAGACTGACATAGAAGATAATTGTTGCTTCTACCTGACCTAAACACAGCAATGCATACTTAAAAAAAATTTTTTTAAATATCTCACTGTTAGAAAGTATAAGATGTTTCTGCGTTTTTAAAGAAGACATAAGTTGAGAGATATGTATATCATGTTCATGGTTTGATTGGAAGGCATAAAGATCTAACGATGTCAGTTTTCCCCAAATTACACTTTAGGTTTAATGCAGTCAAAATACAAATTTCAATACATAAGTGTGTTTATCTATACATATGCTTATATATGAAGAGGCTTCAAAAAGTTCTTGAACAAATTCCATTATTTCTTAAAATTTCATTTTCCATGAATTTTTAGAAATCCTGCATGTGTGTGTATATGTATGTGTAGTTATTTCAAAGTTTGTGTAGAAATGCAAGCTAGCTAGAGTAACCATAGAAATATCTCAGAAGAAAGAATTTTGGGTGGTTCCAGCAACAGATTTTGAATACGTTACATAAATACATATGTGTACATTCACAAAGCTACATTATTTAGAATGTCTCCCATTAGCATACACATGGCAGATAGATAAACAAAGCAAAGAGAAAACAAAGTCCCCAAAGAGACACAACCATATAGTTTTGCTTGATTTAAAAGAAAAACTTCACTACAATTCAATAAGGAAATAAGGGTCTTTCAGTGTTTGACATAGATCAAGCAGATTTCCTATGTAAAATAATAAACCTTAGTTACTCTATCATATATAAAAGTTATTAATTGAAATAGATAATAAGTATAAATGTGAATATCAAAGCCACCTTGATTTCTGAAGAAACAGTCAGTGAACTTGAAGATAGATCAATAGAAGTCATCTACTCACAGGAAGAAAGC
>NW_022103958.1:463593-465020 GCF_000313985.2 Echinops telfairi | reverse complement strand
TTGGTCTGAAAACACAGAGAACATTTTAAGAGAACATAATTAGAATCACTTGAGTTTGTCCAAGCTCCCATTTTGATGTGGTGTAAATCAAAGAATTATTAGGGTAAGAGTTTGAGGGATGGAAGGAAACAACACCTCCTGGAATGTATAGATGTAAAAGGAAAATATATCAGGATATATTAGAGTCAGATTTTGGTACTTGTGTTTAATAAAGGATTCTATGATTTGTAGCAATATTTTCATACCAATTACACATCCTTTAATAAGTGAATTGAATTGTGTGTGTGTGTTTCTTAGTATTCACTAAATAAAGTAAATTTCACAAGAAATAACATTTTAGTAATGAATCTCTTAGAGAAAATTCTTTGAAATAGTTTAATCAATTAACTTTATGAAATAAAGTCATATCCAAAACAACTGGTTTGGACTAATTCTCACAAATAGTGATATTTTTGACATGTAGTTAAGTTTCCTCCTAGAATGAAGTTTTCCAAGAGCAAGAACTTACATACTGAGGATTCCCAATGAATTTTTTATGTGTTGAAAAGCAATATTGAATTAACTCAGAGGACCTAAATGTGCTAGAAAAATCTTGTGCCTCTTTAAAAGTTCACTTTACTTAGATCAAAAACAAACAAAACACTGATAGTACTGTGAGTTAGGTGTTGGGCTTCTCATTATAAGATTGGCAGTTCGAAACCACAAGTCTAGGAAACGCTGTAAACAATCACTATAAGTCGACATTCCCACTGGGGAAGAAATTTGTATTAGATTATGAGTTAATATCTGACTCCAGGAGAATGTAGACTCAGGTAGAGAATTTGTTGACTTAAAAATGACCTCTCTTTGTTTTTGTAATTTTTTTCCATTACTGTTATGCTAGACAGGGTTCTCTAGAGAAACAAGACCAGAATGCTAAGAATTGTATATGCATATATTTATGTAGGTAGATATATAATATAAGAAATAAACATTCTATAAAGTAGTACAAATGGGTCAGTGTAACTGACTCCTGTGAGACAGCTTTGAGACACTGGCAATCCTTCAAGTCTTGAGGGCTGCCAGGTAGAGCTCTGTAGAGCAATTCAGATTATCCAGCCACAGACAGCAGACAGCAAGGCAGGTAAGTCACCAACAGTCAGCCAGATGACAAGATCCAATAGTCCCCAGCTCAAGAGGTGTAAATTCCAATGGTGTGGCAAAGCAGGTCTTGAATGAACCTCAAATTACAGTGACACAGTCCACGGGTTAGGTGTCCCACAGGTAGTGTAGCTTGCAAATTGAGGCACAAAACAAGCAAGGCAGCTGCACACTGGTCTGATGATCAAAGAGCAAGAGAAAAGAGAGGCGAGGCTCACTGAGCCATTTATCGCTCTGTCCTTCAATTAATCCCACATGTGTTCATTGGCCATGTTGGCACAATAAAC
>NW_022103958.1:459161-460437 GCF_000313985.2 Echinops telfairi | reverse complement strand
TGTTACCAGGGCGCCTTAACCCTAAGATAGGGGACCATAAATTATCACTACAAGATATCAAGAAATATATATACATTTCATGGGTGGTCTTGTATATTATTTCTGAATGTTTTGTTCAAGAACCCAATAGATATATCCTGGTGAAAAGGAGGAAAAGCAAGGAGCAGAACTTCCAATTCAAATGGAAACTAAACCTTTTCAGTGCATTGAGGTGGGAAAAGCCCCAAATCTAATGCCCCCAAATAACGATTAAACCTTGATTTAAATAATTTGATTTAAAATATCCCATGAAGCTATAACCAAACAACTTATTAGTACAATTAATTAAGAATATTTTCCTTGAGCATAATTCTCTAATAAAGAAGTTTCTGCATGTGTGTAAACCAGAAGCAGTTATGTAAACTACAGGTGACAATTTTATGGAGGAGTTTGTCGACATTACTGGTAGAGAGGTCATATGGATGGAGCAGAATGGTTACTCCAAATTAAGTATGTAAGCAATGTTATTCAACTGTGCACACTCGAAAATGTAATTCAGAAGTATCTCATGAAATTAACCATTATTTTTACACATTTTCTCCACATAGGTTTCTTGGGTGGCTTGAATAGACAAACCAAATCTAATAGTACTAAATGAATTTATTCTAATGGGAATCACGGATCACGCTGAACTACACCCTCCATTATTTGCCTTGTTCACATGATCTCTCTGGTGGGTAATCTGGGTTTGACCGTCCTCACTAAGATAGACTCAAGTCTACATGCACCCATGTGCTTTTTCCTCAGACATTTGTCTTTCACTGATCTTGGTTATTCAACAGCTGTTGGGCCAAAGATGCTAGCAAATTTTATGGTAGATAACCTACAATCCCTTACACTTGCTGCCCAACCCAGCTCACTTTCATTAGCATTTGTATAAGGAATGAAATTTTAATTCTGTCAACAATGACCTATGACCACTATGTGGCCATCTGCAATCCTCTACTCTACAGCCATCATGTCAACAAGAGTATGTCAGGGGCTGGTGGTCATACCTTATTGAGGTAGTTAGTATATTGTGCCAAACTTGCCAATAAACACATGTGGGGTTGATTGAAGGGCGGAGGGATAAATGGCTCGGTGAGCCTCAACTTTCTAGTTCTCGGATCTCTTGCTTTCTGATGGGGGGACCAGAGTGTAGCTGTCTTAGTCAGTTTCCTGCTTCAGCTGGCAAATCTCACTTCCTGCAAGACATCCCCAATGAGATGCCACATGGACCTACCCTGATGCAGCCCTG
>NW_022103958.1:435884-458780 GCF_000313985.2 Echinops telfairi | reverse complement strand
TCTACTGTGACAGTTGGCCCTTGATAGCTCTGATCTGCTCAGACGCACCTGAAATTGAATGGATAATACTGATCTTTTCAGCTTTCAGTTTGGTTTCATCTCTTCTGGTAATCCTTGTTTGCTACACGCTGATGCTTGCTGCCATCTCCAGAAAGAGCTCTGCAGAGGGCCGGCACAAGGCCTTCTCCACCTGTGGATCACATCTGACTGTGGTGGTCATATTTTATGGGCCTCTATTATTCAGGTATGTGCATCCCAAATCTTGTTATTCTTTTGATACTGATAAAATTGCCTCTCTGTTTTACATTCTAGTAAAACCTATGCTAAATCCCATGATCTATAGTTTGAGGAACAAAGAGGTAAAAACATGCTGTACATAGAACCTGGAAAATGTGTTCAAATATTCTACATAAAATGAATTGTATTATATAATAGCAACAATTGTACAAAAGTGTATGTGATTCGAGGAGATACATTTGACCTTCCTATAGCCTTACACTGTATTCAGAGAAATGAATAGAATAAATTATTTTAAGTATAGAAAGATAAGAAATTTTTTAAATTTAAAACTAGAATTTATCAGGTTTCAATTTATATTTGGTGTCAAGTCTAGATTAGGTACATTCTAACATAGTCTCAAATATATCCTATTTCATATGTTTCTTTCATTGATTATTTATCTTTATGAAGTCAGAAACCGTATATCCCATTCACTTTCTACTCTGTAGTACTCAGCACAGTAAAAGCATAGAGAAAGATGATTGATTCATATTGTGCTAATTAACTCATTCTTTATAGTAAATACACATTTAACATCAAATAATGAGTATCACTCATTTTATAATACATTCTTATAAGAGGATGACAAAAATAGAATGAAAAGTAGTTTATCTCATATAATAGGTATTGAATAATATAAAAATGAAGTAGGGAAAGTAGGCAGAAAGGAGGCTAAAGTTTTAATGAAGGTCTGCAGGGGAAATTCAATGAGAAGATGACATTTTACCACACACTTGAGAAGATGAGCAAATGAAGCACGTGGCTTCCTTGGGGAATATAGTTTCAAGGCTTTTACACCGCAAACCTAGAAATGTTGTTAAATAAATTAAAAACTGAACTAGTGGTGAGATAAGGCATGTTTGCCAAGGCAATGAATTATTTAATATGGACTCTTCTAGCCAAAGTCTCTAACTCCCACCTAACAACGTTTCCTGCATGGACCTGGTAAAAGGTGAGGATGATACGGATAGACTTCACCTGTGAGTAATTGCAAATATCATGCCCTGAAATGCCATCCTGCTGTGTATAAAATGAATCCTCTGAGAAGCAGGATGAAGTAGCTCATTACCAGCAAGAGCCAGAAGTGCAGACAGACCTCTGGATGGACACTAGTGAACCTATGTAGTGAACCTCTTGGATCCAGAAGACCTATGTAGTGAACCTCTTGGATCCAGAAGACCGTCAGAATCAGAGGAACAACAGCAGAACGATGAACGAGATTGTAAAACAGAGTGATGGGCTCCCTAACCCTTGGAGCAAACACAGCGGAGTGCTTTTGTGTAGGCTCCTCGCTTGCGAAATGGGCTACCTCGAGGCACTTCACAGGAGAAGATGGGTTTGCTGACCCACAAAAGCAGAGCTGAGTGCCTTCCAGTGGAGGTTTACTAGAGCGGCTTGCCTGTGGTCGCTTGGGTTTGCTGACCCAAGGAGCCTGAGCTGAATGCCTTCCAGTTGAGGTTTACCGTGGAGCTGCATGGCCCTGGGCATGTATTAGCAGCCTTGAAATAACTTTGTAAAAAGATCTGATAAACAACTTTACCATAAGCATATTTTATGGTCATTACACCTTGTTAACTTTCTTAATAAAGCCTTTATTCATGAATTTTGTCTGTGAATTCTGTTTAGCCATGGCAATGGATTTTTAGAGCCTAGAGAGGTAAAACAGAGAACATCAATTAAAAGACCACAGTATGTATGAGTCAGGATCCTCAGTATTGTAAATGTTTCAAATGTATACAAGTTTATTTATAGATGAATTCGATGTCAATAAAATGCAACTAAATTTTTTGTGTCGAAACTGAAAATCCAGAATCAATAGGGGCATGCAAAAGATGAAGACCACAATAGGGACATCATGTTTGCTGAAGCAGAGGGGCAGGAACGGAAAGGAGGGCCCTCGGGGAGACAGACTGACACAGTGACTGCAATAATGAGCTCCAGCACAGGAACAACAGCGAGGATGTCAAAATGCCTGGCAGGGTTTCATCTGTTGTGCCCAAGGTAGCTTTGGGTTGGAACCAAGCATACACAACAGACGAGGCCACGGCCCAGTTGTCCACCATCCTCACAATTACTACTTTCTTTGAGCTCATTGCTGCAACCAATGTGTCAATCCATCTTGTCAGGAGTGCTCCTCTTTTTCTGCTGGCCCTCTACTTTTCCAAACATGACCTCTTTCTCCAGGGACTGGTCTGTCCTGATAACATGCCCAGAATACATGGGACAAAGTCTTGCCATCCTTGCTTCTTAGGATCATTCTAAGTGTATTTCTTCCAAGTCAGAACTGTTTGTTCTTTTGGCAATCCGAGGTACCTTCAATATTCTTCACGGCACCATAATTCAAATTAATTGATTCTTCTTTAGTCTTTCTTATTCAATGTCCATGCATTTGAGGCAAAGGAAAATACTATGTCTTGGGTCAAGTACACCTTGATTCTCAAAGTATTTACCTTGATTTGCAATACTCAAAAGAGGTCTTGTGCAGCAGATTTACCTAGTGCAACTCATCTTGGTTCTCTTGACAAATTCAGCCATTCTTTTCAGCCCATTAAAGAAGT
Source organism: Echinops telfairi (assembly GCF_000313985.2). Classification (NCBI taxonomy): domain Eukaryota; kingdom Metazoa; phylum Chordata; class Mammalia; order Afrosoricida; family Tenrecidae; genus Echinops; species Echinops telfairi. The sequence continues at coordinate 455,943 of NW_022103958.1, read as the reverse complement.
TTGGTGCAGCCAGTTTACCCAAAGTAATGCATCCTTTCATTTCTTGACTGCTGTTCCCATGAGAAGTGACTGTGGATCCGAGCAAGATGAAGTTCTTGACAACTTGAATCATTTCTACATTTATCATCATGTTACCTGTTGATGCAGTTGTGAGGAGTTAGGCTTTCTTGACATTCAGTTGTAATCCACATTGAGAGTTGCAATCCTTGATCTTCTTCAGTAAATGCTTCAAGTCTTCTTCACACCAAGCAAGCTTGTGGCACAAGTTGCTTGTAAGATTTCCTCCAATTCTGATGCCACATGCTTCTTTCAATAGAGTAGCTTCTCTGATTATTTGTGCCACATACAGATTGAATAAGTATAGTGAAATTGAGATGATACAACTCTGACACACAGTTTTCGTGATTTTACTGACAAGCATACATAGTACATAAAGAAAAAATCACTCATTAGTGGATACAAATTGTTCCGGACAATTAACACAACCTCTAGGTATTTTGCTAAATGTTCCAATGCTTTAGGGATAACTGGTTAATTTGTTTGCCATGTCCTTGGGGAGACAATACCAAGAGTATAAAAAAACAAACAAATATAAATTGTTCTCCACATCCCAGATTAATAAGTACATAGGGGTGGCAAGACAGAGGCTTAATTTCAGGTAAAAAGTTAGATTATTATCATAATTTGCCAGTATTCAAAATATGTCAGTATTATCTGCAAGACACCACCAATGAAAATATAATTGCAAATATTAGGATTTTGAATTAGTTGAGAATGCATCCTCGTATTCAATCCTCACTGTAAATAGGATCTCTCTACTGATTTTCTTTATTTCTTTTACAAAAATTATATATATAGCTATATAAAATAAGAATTAGATCTACTGGTGTGAATAAAATGCAGAATTTCTGACAAAAGCAATGTAAGCACATAGGGAAGAAATAAGATATCAAAATTATGAACTTATGAACATTGATTAATATGAGACTGCATTTCCTTGTTATTTTATAATTTAATAAGACAATATCTTGCTTTTCTATTTGACGGAGAGGTTTCTGTTGTTGTTGTTGTTGTTGTTGGGTACCATCAAGTAGGTTCTGACCCACAGAGACCCTATGCACAACAGAACAGAACACTGCATGGACCTGTGCCATCCTCAAAATTGTTCCTATGCCTGAGCCCATTGATGCAGCCACTGTGTCCATCCACCAGGCTCCTGGAACTGCTATTTTCACTGTAAATAATGTTGTTTCAAATGCGTAAGTGCTTCATCTTAACCTGCCACCCTCATACTTCTCTGGTATGTTATTTAAATGTTTGGTTCCTTTAGGCATATGCCTATGCAATACACACACACACACATATATGTATAGAATGAACTATATAGTGGCACAGAGATGCACCTTGGGTCCTCAATGCAGAGACGTTTTTAAAACAAAATCTAGCAATCCACGTATCATTAGTGTATTTTTGTCTCTATTTTCCTGAGTGATAAAGTGATTTTAATATATTTTTTAACCTGGAAAGACCTTTTTATCCAAATGTAATTTTTAAAATTAGACTTCATTAGATACAATAAATGACAGTGAACTTACTTTGCTAAATTTTCTCACAAGAATCATAGATTCTTCAAGTCTGTCTAATTTTTTATAAACCTTCTGGTACATGTGTGCTAATTAGAATGAGAACACCCTTAAAGGAAGACGTATTTTAAGTAAATTTACATTAAAATCAACTTACATTAAAATATTTTAAGTAGATGACACAGAATCCAAAAACCTGGCCAATTTTAGTCATGGAGTTCAGAATGGGATAAGCAATGGCTCAGGTCAGTTACATAGGAAACTCAATACTCAATTTAGTCATTAGCATAGCAATGGATTAGAAATTAATTTGGTTATACATAGAATTTTTTGTTTATACATACATAACGGAAATTCCTTTCATGTAATTTACTATCGCTTTAAAAACAACAAAATCACGATGTTCTTGATATTGCAGAGCTATTTACAAGCCCCATAAATTCACTGAAACATTTAATATCCATTTATTTTTCTAACAAGGTTGGAAATAAGCTTTTGTTTTGCAGATATATATGAGATTAAGGTATCTTACTTTTTAACCCATAAGTGAAGGACTACCAAAGATTGTATGTTTATAGATTTGCATCCTGGATATTTTCTTTTTAAATTCAAAAACTCCCCACTACTGTCTAATAGAGTAAAGTTGGAAATACATATGTTCAGTATCTGTCGACTATGATTTTCAGTATGTATCATCTAGGGCACAAAAGCTTTCAGGAGACTATATTTTCAAGTAAGACACATTAAATATTCCCACACATTTTAGAATTTTGTGCTCTGACATTTTAATAATGTAATTGATACATATTGCAATTTTGTGTCATGTCATTGACATGTTATAAAAGAGAAACAGAAAGTTTAATAACCAGCCATGTAAGTAACACCTAAGTGTTAAGTTTTCAGTTTTTCTTCATTATACTTATATGAATATTCATATCAATATCTACAGTAAGGATTCTCTACCCTCCTGTTATTTTAAGCTCGAAAATGTGTTATTGTGGAGAGTTGCCCTATATGTAGTAGAAATTTTTAAAAAATCCCAGCAGTTGTATGCTACTCTAGCTACCGCAGATATCAACAAATATTCTTGGAAGCAAATTGTCCTCTCTTGATAACCAGGTAAACCTTTCTTTATCCCTTCCTCCATTGACCTCTCACTTTATAACTTCGGGCTTTATTCATGCCAGGAGCATTCACTTTCTAATATTAATACTCAGATATTTGCATTTATTTTATTAGGTTAGTATTCTGGCTTTGTACAGTAAAGATCTATGATATTACATAAAATCTACTGACTTTTCTCATATCTCTATCCAGAATAGGATTCCTGATAAATCTAAACGGACAACCACAATCTGACAATGGTGAAAGAATTCATTCTGATGGGAGGCACAGACCGCCCTCAGCTGCAGGCTCCCTTGTTCGGGCTACTCCTCGTCATCTACATGATTTCAGCGGTGGGCAACTTGGGCGTGATTGTCCTCACCAAGCTGGATTCCAAGCTACAAACGCCCATGTACTTTTTTCTCAGACACTTGGCTATCACTGATCTTGGCTACTCAACAACTGTGGGACCCAAAATGTTAGTCAAATTTGTAGTGGATAAAAACACAATCTCTTTTTATTTTTGTGCTATACAGCTAACTTTCTTCATTTTGTTCATAACTAGTGAACTCTTTGTACTGTCAGCAATGTCTTATGACCACTACGTGGCCATCTGTAACCCTCTGCTCTACACGGTAATCATGTCAGATAGGCTATGTTATGTGCTGGTGGCAATCCCCTATCTCTACAGCACATGTGTTTCTCTTCTCGTCTCCATAAACATTTTCAACTTACCTTTCTGTGGCTACAATGTCATCAGTCATTTCTACTGCGATGGTTTACCCTCGTTGTCTTTGCTCTGCTCAAATACACATGAATCCGAGGTGATCGTTCTCATCTTAGTAGCTTTTGATTTCATTTAATCCCTTCTAATAGTTCTTGTTTCTTACCTGCTCAGTATTAGAACCATTCTCAGGATGAACTCAGCTGAGGGCAGGCACAAGGCCTTCTCCACCTGTGGATCCCACCTGACAGTGGTGGTAGTGTTCTATGGGACTTTAATCTTTATGTATGTACAACCCAAGTCCAGCCATTCATCTGGCACTGATAAAGTGGCTTCCCTATTTTACACCCTGGTTATCCCCATGTTGAATCCTTTGATCTATAGTTTTAGGAACAAAGATGTAAAACACACCTTACATAGAACTTTGGGACAATTACACAGTAAGTTTTCTTATAATTCACTAATGCATGTAATCAATATAAATTACATTATGGGCCTTAAATTCTTTTCTGTTTGCTTTCAAAGGGGCAGACATGCATAAAAGCAGCAATTATTTCAACATGTATATAAGTGGTATAAATTAATAAATAAAACAGTAAAACATGTTACCTTCCTTTAGCTAGAAAGGTGTTGTAAGCAGTGACAAAACCCCAAATTTACTGCTGACCATTTAATTTTTGACTCATAATGATCCTTTAAGACAGAGTATAATTTTCCCATGGAGTTTTAAAAACTGTCTTATATTCTTCCTGTAGAAAAACTGTTGGATAGTAACTCCTGACCTTTTAGTTAGCAACCCAACCTTAGCTAGTCTGTGCTTCCTTAAAGAGAAATAATTAAGAAATTTGACAGCATAGTAGATTGTGTATGGGAGTTTGGAATAATAAAAAAGTAAAAGAGTGGGTTTGTTTGTTTTTTACTGGAACAGGGAATCCAACTAGCTTCAGCAGGAGTTCTAAATATCTGATGTTTTTCCTATCTATTTGGAAAAATAGCCAAAATTGTATGCATACATATACACAAGCATGCATATTTCTTCTGTTTCAGTTTCATACTTACCCAGGATTAGTTAGCTTGAATGGCAAGATGGCTCAGAGTAGTGATGTGATTTCAAAGAACTCGTCATCTGAGTTTTTTCAAATGATTCCTGAAATAATTCTCTTCCATAAACAGTGACTCTACTTTCATATATAGACTCTAGTCTATTTCATTAAGCATTCACTATTATTATATTGTAAAGGTAATATAAACAGTGATAAAATAAAATGATTGCCTGAACAGGATCAACTCAACAACTGGTTTGATTTAAATCATTCAATTTTGTATATATAAGTGTATGTAAAATAAGTTGTTGAAGTCATCTTAGAGATTCTGTGCCTTTTTTTTCTTATTGGATTTATACTGGTTCCTATTTGCTTGCTTTTGTCTAAAACATTGTCATCCTTATCTTCCTGAAAAATAATTATTATTCTTATGCAAAACCTGGTTGCTATTTGCACATGAATCATTTTATAAGAAGACTATGGTATGATGAGTTAGGATTGTTGTTTTATTTGGTTAAAGATTTTCAAATTTGATTAATGTATGTACTATATTTTTATCAGAATCTTTTGTTCCAATTCATCCTGTTGATTATCAACTGAGAAGAAAGAAAAGTTACCTATCCTTTTAATCACACTGTATTTCTAGTGATATGAAGCAATTTATATTTTTGCCATGATCAATTTTTGAACATAGTTGTTCCACATTCCCTAAAATTTTTCCATGCAAGTTTATTTTTTAAATATCTTTAAAAATCAGAATAAAAGTGTAAATTTTATACACTATGGCTGTGTATTTAAAATACAGTTCCATCTGGCTTTCAGGTTAGGGCCATACGAAGAGGACTATGAGTATATTTCCAGGAATATGAAAACTAGAAACCACATGAAAATATTAATGAAGAGGTTATCAGTATGTGAATTTATATTTAAAATATTCCCTACTTTCAAGCAGGTTCAAGTGGCTTTATTTGGAAATTTGGTTAAATATTTATTGGAAAGAATTAACCAATTCTACACAAATTCTTACACAAAACTGAAATTGTTGTTACAAGTGCCGTCAAGTTGGTTCGAACTCAAGGTGACCCTCTGTGCAGCATACCAGAACACACATAATATGGTTGAGCTCATTTTTGAAGCCACTGTTTCAGTCCATCTCAATGAGGGTCTCCTTGTTTTCATTGTCACTCTACTTTATCAAGCAGGATGTATTTCTCTGGGCTCTAATAAGCTGCCCAAAGCGTGTACAGCAATGTCTTGCCATCCTTACCTCTGAGGAGCATTCTAGTGGTATTTCTTCTAAGAGAGATCTGTTTGTTCTTCTGGCTTTTTTTCCCCCAAGCACCATAATTCAAAAATGAAGAGAAAGATATGTATCCACTTTTCTATTCTAAGTATAGTTTTACTCTGATGTCAAACACTGACAAAGGTATTAAAAGAAAGCAATAAAACATATATGTGAAAAATCTAAACAATATGTAAGGAATTGAGCCTTAATTATGTAACTAGAATAATATGCCAAATTAGACATGCACCAGGAGTATGTGACTGGTCTTTCATTATCATCATTATTATTATTATTAAAAGGCAAAGTGATCAAGCTTACCGGTTAGTTAGAGACAGTAGAACCCCTGATATCATGGCCCTTACACAGAGTTCAAGCATATAACGGAACACACCTCATAGCTCAACTTTTAACCAAATGATAGACAAATCCATAAGGTGAACAATAATACAAGACAGGCACACTCTCCGTCTCACAGTTCCTTATACAAGATCAAAAAAACAGCATTTGCTCAAGGAAGGAATAGGAAAGAAGCTGCAATGGAAATAGAAACTACAGGGAGAAAATGCTATGAGTGTGGTTTCATTGTGAAGATCACAGTAGATGGCATGAAACATAATGAGTAGGAATTGTTGAACAAAACCTGATTTTCTCAGTAATTTATCACCTAAATCATAAATAACACATTAATGGCAACTACTGTAATAAAATATTGAAAATGCAAGACAATGCCATAAAAGTTCATGTAGTATTACATTTTAAATGCCACAATATATTTATGATGGTACTTTGACCAAAATGGAATTAAAATGATTTTTCCTCAAACTGAGGATATTCATAGACAGTTCACTGCGCTTTTATAGTAATAGTGAAAACTCAAATACATTCTTAGTAAGAACAGAAACATAAAAGTAAATCTATTCTTATCAAAGCTATTGGACAAATTTGTGGATGTTCAATCCAACACTAGGAAATAATAACATAATTTTTCAAAGGAAAAGTAGCCAATTTGAAAAGAAAGAAGGTGTGAGTTACATAATCTCTTGTAAATTTGAGACAAGAGTGAAGGACTGGAATTTAGCCTGTCAATCAGGTGGCAGCTTGATGACCTCACGTGAAGATGCTAAAGAGATAAATAGCTCACTGGAGGCAGGACACAGACACACTCTCTATGAGACCTTACTGTCGAGGAGCCTGATAGAAAGAACTACACTTGCAACCAGAGCCCTGAGCTGGAGGAGCCAAGTAGAGACCCCTACCAGCACTGAGATGCTTCTACAGCCACTGGATCCACAAGACTTTCCACCTATTGGCTTGTGATCTTCCTGCATCGGCATCATTGCATGTGTTTCATGACTCTGAAGAGAAATTTATAGATTAGTATTGGCTATATGAACTAATATCAGACTTATGGACTTGATCTGGACTGGACTGGGATGCTTACTCAATATTCAATTGCTCTTGTATAGGAAGCCCTTCCTTACACACATATGAATGTCTATAAATTTGTTTCTTTAGTCTACTCAGACTAACACAGAAGTAAAACTTTTATTTTTTTATTTTTTTTAATTTTTTTTGAAGTAAAACTTTTTTGATAGATGAGATAGTTTATTGTGCCAGCCTGGCCCATAAACACAATTGGGATTAACTGAAGGGCGGAGAGATGAATGTCTCGGTGAGCCTCGCCTTTCTTGTCTCTTGCTCTTTGATCATCAGACCAGTGTGCGGCTGCTTTGCTTGTTCTGTGCCTCAATATATAGGCTACACTACCTGTGGGATGCCTAGCCTGTGGACTGTGTCGATGTAAGTTGAGGTCCCTTTAGGACATCTCTGGAGCTGGGGACTGGCAGTTGGGACTGGTGGTTAGTTGAGAGTTGGTGATCTGCCTTGTGATTGGCTGCTGTGCTGAGATAGCCTAGCTCTCTATAAATAGAGGGAGATCTGGCAGCAGACTAGACTTGAAGGACTGCTAGTCTCTCACAACTCTCTCTCACGGGAGTGAATTGCACTGAGCCATTTGTAGTGCTTTATATTTAACTGTTCATTTCTTGTATTATATATTTATCTGTATATCATTTAATAGTTCATTTCTTGTTATATATCTAATTATCTTTATAAATAAATATATTTAATTATCAGCAATTTGGTTTTATCTCTCTGGAGAACCCTGTCTAGCACAATAGATAACATGATTTATAATGTAAAAATATACTAAGGCCTGGAATAAAGTAAAGTTCTAAAATTTAAAAGATAAATGAGCATTTCTTTTAAATAAAAAGAAATAAGTTTGAATATACAAAATATTAAAATATTATTCATAAAATACAATTTTATGAAAATAAGTTATAATCTAGAGGATATTTTCAAATTAAATATCTTAAATTAGTGTCATATACTACATATATAGAATTCTATCTGCAAAAATAAAACTGAACAATACCTTATGTAAAGAACACAAAACTAACAAACAATCAGGTAAAAATGTTCTTCATTATTATTTATTATGGAGTGTTCAAGTTAAACATTGGTGACATGACTTTATGTATCTACCAAAATATCAAGTGGTTCGTATTTATGTGAAAGAAATAAACATATTTAAACTGATAGTGAGAAATAAAAATTGTGTAAATACTTTTAAAAATAATTTATTTTGAGCATTGTTGTCTTAAAAATATTGGCATATTTACAATGTACCATAAAATCTAGTCATTTCTGATAAGTAAATTATTCAAAAAATATAATAGTATTGTTTAAAAGGATTCTGTGAAAATGTTCATAGTAACTTTATTTTTAAGTCAAAAACAAGAAACAACCCAAATATTCACTTAATTGAGAATAAATAAATACATTGTTGTATATGCAACTTAGTTAATACCACTCAATAAAATTAATAAATTATTGATACATGGAAATATATGAACAAAAATTTAATTGATAAGCTACACTTAGTCAATATTGCCAAAATCAAAACAAACTTAGACACTTATCCTAGAAGACTAAAAAATTATATTTATACAATAAACTCTACAAAAATATTCACACAATTTATAATAACTAAAAACTGGTAACAACTTCAAATGTCCTTCTATTGGTTAATGGTTAAACATGCTGTTGTATATTCATAACATAAAATTATGCTCAGCAATGAATAGGAACAAGTTATTGATACACATTAACAGTGTTGTAGGTCCTCAATAGAATCATGTGAAGTTAAAAATTGACAATCTCTAAAAACTGTTGTGTCTTTAAAAATCATGTCACCAGGGTGGGCCTCACTCCAGATAGGGTCAGTTTCCTGTATTGTGGGAAAACAGAGAAGATCAAATAATGCCTGCTATATAACAGTATTCTATGGTCATCCCAAATTAATAGACAATCTGACACAAGTAATTAAAGAGTTTTACTGGGAAATCAGATCAAGAGGAAGCAAAGGATGTCTGCATTGGAGAAGAAGAAAATGGTTACAATACCTAAAGTGAGTGAACTGAATGTCACACCTCCCCATTAAAGAAAACACTTAGCATTACCTATGTAGACCCCACAAGGAAGACACTCAGTATCATATCCCTAGCTGATTACTTTTGAACTAGTTTCTTAGTTGCCTATGCTGACCCATGCATTCGATGTGCTAGAGACAACAGGGACAACAGGGACATTAGACTCTACCCTTTTGGGGTACACAACCCACTTCATGAAGCACACCTGAGGAACCCAAATTGAATTCTCCAATAAGGGATTTAAACTCACTTGCTTCAGAACTAGGGGACTGAAACACTCTCCTGAACTTTCAAACTGAAATCCCCTAGGGGGAGAAGAAGCAGAGGATCGCTATTCTAAAATTCAGGGATTAGTGGTTGTTGGATTTTGGGTGTGTTTGGACCTATGCTTTGAGAGTGACCAACAAGTGGTGACTTTGGGAACAACCTATATTTGTTGTTTTCACTCTCTCTCTGCCTTTTTGTTTCATGTGTTAGTCAACCAGGAATGATTCTGTCTTTGTAAATAAGTGTTATTTAAAGTATGAGCGTATATTTTGCTCTCACAGCTTGTGTAACTATATTAGCAATTCATGTATTAGAGTATAATAAGCTGTCCTACATATGAATAAACTCTTTTGCTCAATAGTGTTTTGCCATTGACTAAAATAATGGTATTATCAAGAGCCTTACTTTAAGCCCCATGAGGAAGATGTATGGTGTATTTCAATTAAATGCTGATATCGCTAAAGTAAGCCAGGGTCAAACAGAAGCCATAATTATATTAATGGATATTGAGCTCTGTGATAGGAAGGTTTATTGTACCAACGTGGTCAATAGGAACATGTGGAATTAATAAGGTCACAGTTTGATTGGAGGGCAAAGGGATAAATGGCTCAGCAAGGCCCAATCCCCTCTCTCTTGCTCTCTGGTGATTGGACCAGCGTGCAGCTGTTTTAGCTATTTCTCTGCCTCAGCTTGTGAGCTACACTAACTGTGGGATCTTTTCACTAGAGCTTGAGATTCCTTTGAGACCTGCTTTGCCATGCTGCTGGTGTATACATTGCTTGAGCTTGAGGTTGTCTTGCATCGCTTGAGTTCAATATCCCATATCCCAAACAGACCTGTTTTGCTAAGCCCCTGAGCTGCTGACTCTTGGTGACTGGCCTGATGTTTTCAGCCTGTGTCTGCATTGATCTAGGGAAGATTCAGCTCTCTGCTTCCTTGACTTTGGACCCAACAGCCCTCATGAGTTGAAGGACTTCCAGTATATTAACTGTTCCATGGAACTGAGCCTTCTGTACTGCTGTGTGGACTAATTAGCTGTTATATTCATTTGTGCTATATAAACTATCTATCTAATCATAAATATCCTGGTGTTGTTCCTCTAGAGAACCCTGCCTAAAACAATTGGTACTGGGAGTGGTTCTAGAGAAACAAGACCATAAATATGGGCTTCTCAAATTGGTTTTCTTGCTAGATTAGGCTTAACTGATTAGATAGCACTGATAATGCTATCTCTACTCCTAAAGGCATGGATAAGTCTGACACTATTATTAGAGTGGGTGGTGTTAATCCATGATGTGAAGTCGCAAAACTAATAACCACAGTATCACCACCGATAGATGAAGTGCTGGTGAGGGATGAGGCTCTGGATGATGTGTGTTTGATATTTTCCAGCAGTTTTGTCGGATCAGAAGTATAGGGAAGCTGGTTGACTGGTCTTCCTTACATTAGATAATGTGATCAAAGAAAGGGATAATCTCAGGACCTCAGAAACATGTCTCAAGTATGGAATAACAGACCTAAAGGCTTTTGCATGTGCTACAAAGGAGTCTTCTCTCCTCGAGTAATAGAGCGGACATTACCGAAAACCAAATTTAGAGTCTCATCATCTGAATAGCTGAATTAAAGCATCAGCTGAATTGTAGGTCTAAAACAGTGTCTGATATTAAAGTAAGGGCATTAATAGAAAAGAATTGGAGCCTTGAAACATGGGATGGAAACAGAAGGGCTGATGATCCACAAGAGGAAGATATTGAGCCCTTAGAGTTGATTAAGCCACCCCAGTCAATAGATCCCTCATTCCCACTTGAGGGGATTAATCTGCTATCCATAAAAGAACTCACACTTGAGCAGATTAACCAAACTGTTCAGGCTGAAATTCCAGGTGGGGCTTCATCTGTAACATTGCATTACAAAATATTTCTGAGAGCTCCCAAGAAATGTACCCCCCCCCCCATTATTTCCTCTAGCCCTGTAACTAGAAATAAGCCTTAGAAAGTTCCTAAAGGTGAGGTTCTGGCAGATGATGACTCAGGAAGAAGTGGGCTATACTCATAAAGATCTGCTCAAATTTTGCAGTATGCATCAGCAGAAGCTTGGGGAATATCCCTGGGAATGGTTACTAAGGGTGTGGGATACTGGTGCAAGGGATATAACATTAGACCAGTCTGAGTTTCTTGACATGGGGCCCCTAAGCACAGATTCTTCTTTCAATGTCTCAGCAAGATTAATTAAGAGAGGATATAATTACTTATTCGGTTGGTTCATTGAAGCATGGGCTGCCAGATGGCCTAGATTAAGCCAATTTGAGGTACTTGAACTACCTTGGTACGCTGTAGAAGAAAGCATCCAAAAGCTTAGGGAAATTGGTATGTTGGAATGGATCTATCAGAATAATCCCATTAACCAAAAAAGGGAGGTTCCGGAGGACATACCTTTCACTACAACCATAAGGAACAAGTTTGTGAAGTGGGCCCCCAGATTTTCTGAATTGTTATTTTTAGTACACCAGGATTAACAGTGGGAACTGCCCTAAGTGAACACTGACATTTGCCTGCAATAGAGTTGATTGGGCCCCCGTGGTGGTAGGGGGCAGGTGTTAGCACTGACTCGACAGAGATAGGGTGGACATAGTTATCTCAATAGACATCAGGGTTTCCATAATGATCAAAGAAACCTGTGTCTTGTGGACTTATGGCATTAGCTACTTAGCCACAATGTTCCTAGGAATGACATGCAAGGGAAACCTACTAAATATATATGTGATCTATACAGACGGAAGAATGCTAGATCAAATGAACACCAGAATAGAGACAGGACCACGCAATCAATGTCCAGACCTGAGCCAGTTTACAGACCCACAACCCCTTGAATGAGGGGAAGGCTGGGACCTTTTGAAGAAGGACCCTGCTACATCAGCGAAGCTTTATACTGTTAGTCTTTCTTCTAGCCTTCCCCAAAGGGACCTGCAGCCTTTCACAAGAGTGACTTTATCGGGGAAAAAGAAATAATCAGACTTTTCAGGGATACTGGACACTGGCTCTGAACTGACAATAATTCCAGGAGACTCAAAATGTTTTGAAGGCCCGCTAGTCAGAGTTGGGGGCATAAGGAGATCAAGTTATCAATGGAGTTTTAGCTCAGGTACACCTCACTGTGGGTCCAGTGGGCCCCTGGACCCATCCTGTGGTTATTTCCCCAGTTCCAGAATGCATCACTGGAATAGAAATACTTAGTAACTGGCAGAACCCCCATATTGGATCCCTGAAATGTGGAATAAGGGCTATCATGGTATGAAAGGCCAAGTGGACACCATTAGAACTGCCATTGCTTAGGACAATAGTAAACCAAAGCAACACCACATTCCTGGAGGGACTGCAGAGATTAGTGCCACCATCAAAGACTTGAAGGATGCAGGGGTGGTGGTTCCTACCAAATCCCCGTTTGACTCACCTTTTTGGCCTGTGGAACAAAAACAAAAAACAAACAGATGCATCCTGAAGAATGACAGTGGATTATTGTAAACTTAACCAGATGGTGACTCCAGTTGCTGCCCCTGTTCCAAATGTGATTTCATTGATTGAACAAATTAATACTTCTCCTGGTACTTGGTATGCAGATATTGATCTGGCCAAAGCCTGTTTCTCAATACCAGTCTCAAAGAACCACCAGAAGCAGTTTGCCTTCAGCTGGCAGGGATAGCAACATACATTCACCACTCTTCCTCAGGAGTACATCAACTCTTCTGCCTTGTGCCATAATTTAGTCCTCAGGGATCTTGGCCACCTGTGTCTTGCTCAAAATGTCACACTAGTCCATTATATTGATGACATTATGCTGATTGGACCCACTGAGAATGATGTATCAAAGACTAGATTCATTGGTTCAACATCTGCATGCAAGAGGTTGGGAAATCAACCAAATGAAGATTTACGTACCCTCCACCTCAATTAAATGTCTATCGTCCAGTGGTGTGGGATATGTTAAGAAATCCCTCTTAAAGTGAAGAATAAGCTATTGTATCCCCCAAAACAAACAAAAACCTATACAGGAGGCACAATGCCTACTGGGCCTCTTCGGATTTTGGAGGCAACATATCCCTCACTTGGGACCTATTTATCACATGACATGAATGGCCTCCAATTTTGAGTGGGGCCCAGAACAAGAAAAAGCTGTGCAACAGGTGCAATCTGCTGTGCAAGCTGCTTTGCCTCTAGAACCAGATGATCCAGCTGACCCAATGGTGCAGTGTGGAGACTTTGGCAGGGCCCCATTGGCGAATCACAGTGTAGACGCTTGGTATTGGAGTAAAGTCCTGCCATCCTTTGTAGACAACTACTCCCCCTTTGACAAACAGCTGTTGGCATGTTACTGGGCCTTGGTGGAGACTGAACGCCTCACCACTGGCCACCAAGTCACCATGAGGCCTGAGCTACCCATCATGAACTGGGTATTATTTAACCCACAGAATCATAGAGTTTGTTGAAAGGAAAGGTTGCATGAAGCAATTACAAATGAAGACAGAAGACAACAGCCTTCTTAATGTATTACATATAAATATACAAAAAATATATACAACATATGCATTCAATATGTAGATAACAACTGGACGAATAAACAATATCAGTATTAACTGATAAATGATTGAAGTTGTCAAGTACTTCATTCTACTTGGATTCACAATCAATGCTCAAGGAAGTAACACTTTGAAATAAAAAAGAAGTCAATAGGTAAAAAAAATTCTGAATAATAAAATTATCATCACGGTCAACAAGAAACCAGCAGATGATAACTCAATATGCACTGTGCATTATTTTTATTTCCATATAAATATATGAAACAATGTAATAAGAAAACATTTAATCACTTCTTGATTTTGTCATCCATTATTAAATGCTGTAGAAATTTGAAATATTGATAAACCTGGTTTATAAATGTAGTGTTTTAATACAGATGCATGTATGATAAAAGTGGAAATTTAGCAAAGTTTAAAACATAAGAATGTATAAAATAGATAAGCTTTTATTTATGAACTAGCTAAAGCTGCATATATAATACATTAATAGAATCTTTTTCATTTTGAATACAAATTGTCCTGGTCCATTAACAGATACCCCAGGGTAGTTTGTTAAGTTTTCAAATACTTCAGGGATGATTAACAAATTGTTTTTCATCTCCTCAAGGAGAACCTCTAAGGGTGAATAAAATCCACAAATCATTCTCCATAAGCCATGGTAATGAGCAAATGGGGGAGGTAAGACAGAGGCTTCATTACAGGTGAGAAGATAGACTATTCCCAGATTTTGCCAGTATTCAGAAAGTTTCCGTCAATATTCTGTAGCAAAGTAATTGCAAAGTATTAGCATTTCAAATCATTTTTGTGTGCAGTCTACTATTTCATATTGCATATGAACAGGATCTCTCTAGTGTTTTCTTTCATTCCTTTTATAAAGAGTATAGATTTATAAAATAAGAGTTAAATTATCAGTAAAGTATGAAAAATAATGTTGTGCTCTCTATAGAACTCCAGTGCTGATGAGAGAAATATTTTAATCTTTTCTCACTTTTAAGGAAAATCAGTACTTTCCAGATTATTCCTTAAATATTATTCAGCCTTTTGTCATTTACAACTAAACAATACTTATGTTGCTTTTATTAGATTTATTAAAGATATTTAATTTCCTAATCATAGTATCGACTAATGCCCAATTAATTATTTCTGACACAAGCAATAAATGTGCACAAGGACAAGGTAGAGATCAGAAACTCACAACTTAAATTAAATAAATAAACCAAACCAACTGTCATTGACTCAATTTTGACTTACAGTCTGACCCTATTGGACAGAGTAGAACTGCCCACTTTGGGTTTTCCAGACAGTATATATTTATGGCAGATATAGCCTCATCTTTCTTCTGTGGAGTGGATGGTGAGTTTGAACTGCTGATTTTGAAGTTAGCAGTCCAACCTGTAAGTCACTATGCTACCAAGGCTGGTGTAATATATATGGGATAATGAATTTCTCCTCTCAAATTTGTAAAATTTAATAACATAATCATTTATTTTTCTATTTCTATCATAATTTCTTATTAAGAAACTATTGGGACAGCATTGTAAGCAGTTTCATTTCAGACTATTAATAACTTTACCTTAATCTACCATGCTTCTACCTTTTCTGGTATTTTTGTTTGAATTTTGTGGTTTATTAATTATATGCTTATACTAATTTTTAATTAAAGATATACTTTTATTTTTCTTCATTAGTAGTATGCATATATCACATAAGAGAGAATTAGCATGGCTTCTTAATGTGGGAAAGGATTTAATATAAATCCAGAATCTACGCATGTTTATCTCATCCATGTATTTTGTCTCTATGGTCTTAAACAAGTAGTGATTTAATTCACTGTTTTCTTTAAACTAAAGGAACCCTTTATCCAAATGGAATTTTTCTTTAGTAAAATTTCATTCTGTGTAAACAATGATTGTGTCCTTATTAATCTTAAATTGATCAAATTTCCTCTCACCATCATAGATTCTTCCAGGACAAAGTAGGCAATTTGTTACAAAAAATTAGCAAACATATGTTAGCTAATGGAGGCCTGGTGGCACAGTGGTTCTGCATTGGGCTGTGATCCTTAAGGTCAGCAGTTCAAAACTACCAGCTGTTCTGAGGGAGAAGGAGCTTTCTACTCTTCAAAAATTACAGTCTTGGAAATTCACAGAAGCAATTCTACTTATTCTACTTAGTTCCATAGGGTCATTGTGAGTCTTCATTGACTCAATAGTAGTGAGTGTTTTTGGTTTGTTTGTTAGTTTGAATGACATATTTTAATGAAATTCACATTAATGTTATATAAGAATATTTTAAGCAAAGTGTAAGATAGGTAATACAAGTGATTGGCAATTTTTAAAAATCATTTTATTGGGGGTTCATACAACTCTTATCATAATCATACATCCATCCATTGTGTCAAGCACATTTATACATATGTTGCCATCATCATTCTCAAAACATTTTCTTTCTACTTGAGCCCTTGGCATCAGCTCATCATTTCCCCCCCTCCCTCCCTGCTCCCCCTGCCCCATGAACCCTTGATAAATTTATAAATTATTATTAGCTTGTCATATCTTACACCATCCGACATCTCCCTTCACCCAGTTTTCCACTGTCTGCCCCCCAGGGAGGAGGTTATATGTAGATCCTTGTAATCTGTTGCCCCTTTCTCCCTCACCTTCCCTTCACCCTCCCAGCATTGCCACTCTCATCACTTATCGTGAGTTCATCTGTCCTGGATTCCCTGTGTTTCCAGCTCCTATCTGTACCAGTGAACATTCTCTGGTCTAGTCAGATTTGTAAGGTAGAATTAGGATCATGATAGTGGTGGGGGAGGAAGCATTCAAGAACTAGAGGAAAAACTATTGGCATTTTAATGGACCAAGTTTAGTTATGGAGTGGCGTATAGTGCAGAGTAAGATTTGAAGCAGTTACAAGGAAAACATACAATTCAAATAGCCATCATCACATCCCTGACATCAAAGTTAAGTCACTCCAGAAGAACACACACATACACACACATACACACACACACACACACACACACATTAGTATACTTGGGATACATATATATCCCTTTTAGGAAATGTATTCTTTTCATAAAAAAAACAACAACAACAATAAACACCATGTGCTTGATATTTGAGAATTATTTCCGATTACATGAGTCCATTGAAATATTAATCTTCATTTAGTTTGCCAACAATGCTGAAATAAGTGATCCTTTGGTTGATGTGTATTAAGACATTTCAGTATGTTATTCTTAACCCACAAATAGAGGTCTACCAGAGACTATATGTGCATGTGTCTATCTCCTGGGTTTTTTCCTTTGTGAAGACAAGCAATCCTCAGTATAATTCTTGTTCGCACATGTATTCAATTCCTGAGAATGCTGTTTTAATATATATTGCCCGTGTCATGGGATTTTCAAAAGACTACATTTTCAAGCAGTAAGTATATTAAATGTTTCTTCAAATTTTTGGAATGCTTTAAAACTTTTACAATGTACTTGACATATTCATTATGAATTTTAAGTCCATGATATAATGGATATTCAGTCTACATACCTACATTTAATCTTTTACATTTTCATTAGTGCTTCATAAAACAACTCATAAAATTCATATATAGCTACATGAATATTTATATTTGGATATATATCAAAGATGGCTAATTCCAGTCCTATTGACATTAGGGATGGAAGATGTGTTATTGTGAGGACTTTCTCTGTATATAGTTATTGCTTAGCAGCATTCTAAGCCTTTCACTACTAGATATTGGTAGTGCCCTTCTACCTTTGATAAAAAATGTCTCAGAGACTGACATATATTGTTTGAGGACCAAATAATGAATAATCAGGTATCTCTAGCATCCCTTTTTTCCTCTGTCCCTTTTCTTTTTGTTCTATTTCTATGTTCAGATGCTTTATTTGTGGAGAGTAGATTTACTTTCAAATACCAGTCAATAGAAGTTTGGATTTATCTTATTCAATTTGTATACTTGTATTTAACTTATTCAATCAGTATACTGGATTTGTACTAAAAATATACCAGATGTTTCTGCATCAAAGCTATTGACTATACTAATGTTTCTATTCGAATAGGTTTCCTGATAGACCTAGATGGATAAACACAATCTAACAATGCTGAATGAATTCATTCTGATGGGAATCACAGACCGCCCTGAGCTGCAGGCTCCATTATTCTTGCTCTTCCTCGTCATCTACATGATTTCAATGGTGGGCAACTTGGGCATGATCATCCTGACCAAGGTGGACTCTAAGCTGAAAACGCCCATGTACTTTTTTCTCAGACACTTGGCTATCACGGATCTTGGTTACTCAACAACTGTGGGACCCAAAATGCTAGTCACTTTTCTTGTGAATCAAAACACAATCTCCTATTATTTTTGTGCTATACAACTAGGTTTTTTTCTCCTGTTCATTGTTAGTGAAATTTTCATTCTGTCTGCCATGTCCTACGACCGCTATGTGGCCATCTGTAACCCACTGCTCTAGACAGTAATCATGTCACAAAGGGTATGTCACGTGCTGGTGGCAATTCCCTAGTTCTACAGCACATTTGTTTCTCTTCTAGTGACTATAAAGGTCTTTAACTTAACCTTCTGTGGCTACAACGTTGTCAGTCATTTCTATTGTGACAGTCTCCCCTTGCTGTCTTTGCTCTGCTCAAACACCCATGAAATTGAAATGATCATTCTCATCTTAGCAGCTTTTGATTTGATTTCCTCCCTTTTAGTCGTTCTTGTTTCTTACCTGCTCATTCTCCTAGCCATACTCAGGATGAACTCAGCTGAGGGCAGGCGCAAGGCCTTCTCCACCTGTGGATCCCACCTGACAGTGGTGGTAGTGTTCTATGGGACTTTAATCTTCATGTATGTGCAACCCAAGTCCAGTCATTCCTTTGACAGTGATAAAGTGGCTTCCTTATTTTACACCCTGGTAATCCCCATGCTGAATCCTTTGATCTATAGTTTGAGGAACAAAGATGTAAAACATGCCCTACATAGGATATGGAAAAGTATATGCAATAACTTTGCTAATGGTTGATATATTATATTCTTATGTATTCCGTAATAGGATTTGTGTCTTGTTTGATATGCCACCATCAGGAACAGGAAGCACAGACATAGTCAACTTACATTTATAAATTTCTTTTTTCTTTCCCATCACCCTCTTAAGTGCTGTAGCTGATGAAAAAAACAGCACACAATTTTGAATTTCTGGGAGGCGATAGCAGGATCCCAAGCATAGTAACGGAGTACATTTCATTGTATTTGCAGTAGAATGTGTTTGTGACTTTCGAATCAAGCAAGGAGTGTGAATATGCTGACTGGTAGTCCAGAAAAGTATCAGAAACAAAAATCGTTATAAGATTTGGGTGTGTTTTTCAATTATTATAATAAACTATGTAGTATTACCATGCGTGTTTATGTAGGCATGTGTTTGTGTAAGTTCTTGTATCCTGTTTTAATATTGATAGTCTTCTGAGGGTCTGTTTGCAAGAGATCTCAGTGTATTGTGATAATTTGAAATTCTTATTTTTTTCAAATATTCAAATATCTGTTTCAGGTCTTGGAACCCCACTATTTTCTCATTAATGCATTTTCTTTCCCATGTAAGTCTAACTCAACGTGCATTTCAATTTAACAAGTCACAGGTGCTACATGGCACATGGTTTCATTTTAACCAATTATTTCCCTGTATATAAGACACACCCATGAAGATCAATTTCTTAACATCAATTTCATAGAGGCTCTCAGGTTTGAACATCTCTCTTCATGCTCACTTGTATCTAATAATTTTCTTTTCCTGCTTCATGAATTGTTGTCCTTTCTTACCTTTTTGAGGAAAAAAAAAAGAACTCTGTTGGCACAGTGGTTACACATCAGGCTGCTAACTCTAAAGATCTGCAGTTCGAACCCACAGGCCGTTCCACGGTGAAATGGCTTTCTACTCCCTTTAAGAGTTGCAGGCTAGGAAACT
>NW_022103958.1:433299-435784 GCF_000313985.2 Echinops telfairi | reverse complement strand
AGAAGAAACAACAACAAATTTGCTCTTTTCTGTGTGTTTGTGTATTTCCTTGGATAACAAGATCATCTATAGTTCATTTATGTTTGCTGGCTCCTTACACTGGTTTGACGTTCCTAAACTTTGGCTAATATGCTTTATATTTTCATTCCCTGTATTTGTGAGAACCAAAGTGAGATAGCCCCATGGTTTTCATCATGCAACTGCATACCTTTATGTGTACACCAATAGAGTTTGCTATGTGGCAAGAATACAGTTAATTGCCTTATGGACATATTTGTTCATGTTACTCCTGTATTCTTGTTTACTATCATTGTTACTATTTTACATTTTCTAAGATATTGTTTAAGCTACTAGACTCTAAATTGTTTTCTTCCACATCATGATCTAAAATCTCCTTTGCAGCCAAATATATTTGAATAACTGTTATTATTTGGAAAGTAAGAAACAAAAAAAATTCAAAACATTGCCTTTGAGCTGATTCCAACTCATAGCAATAATATCTATGGTTCCAAAGCTGTAAATCTTACAGGAGCAGACAGTCTCGTCTTTATCCTATTGATTGGCTGGGAGTTTGAACGTTTGACCTTTCATTAGAAGTCCAGTGTCAACTTGATGGATACCACCCCCAAGGTTCATGTTTCATTGTCATGTGACCATAAGTATTTTCAAAGAATTGAATCAGTTCAGAGGTTAATATGTTCATGATCTCTGCTAGGCAGTAGTATCTGATGTTTATTAAACACTAGAGCATAATCATTCTTCAGATGTTCATTCACTTAATCATCACAACAGCTCTGAAAGATAGGTTCTGTCCATAATTTTAATTTACAGGAGATGAAATAGAGGTTCAGAGAAGGTAAATAAATTATATAAATTCAAATAATTAGGAATAAAAACATTGTCTACATTCTTAAGCATTAGACAAAGTTTTAAACACACATGGCTTAGCTTGTTTCCATTCTCACCAGAGCTACTCTGAGTCAACTCTGAATATCAGGTTTCTGCTTTAGTGATGTCCAACCAAGAGTATGGGGAGTAAAACTTCACCCCGGCAGCTCTCAGATTAAAGAGAAATTGGTGTAGGGAAGATAGCACACCTTCAGACAATGTTTTGGGCGAGAAAATAAATTAAATGAAGGCTGTTTGGAAATTAATAAATTGGGTCACAGAGGCTAATTAGTTGATTTTTGATGAGTGGTTTCATTCAAACAATAATGGAAAACATAACAAAGTGGATGCAGGAGATAACCAGAGAATGCTTATAATGCATTTGAAGTGGGGCATGACTGGGAATTATTGTTGAGGAGTAATAAATGTGATGAAAATAGATGCACAAGGAAAGTCCAATTTACTGTAAATAAATTATTTCTAAATAAAAAAAATAAGACGGAAGTAGAATTTTAAAGCAGAAGCATCATCAGTAAAGGAAGTCTCTATTGATTTGTAGAAGTGTGCCAGGAACTTCTCACCATTGATGCCACTTCTTAGAAAGAGGGATCTGTGGGGAGAAGATTTATTCTTTATTTATTTATTTATTTATTTTTCTATTTTTCCCCCCTCCTCCCCTGCAAGATTTATTCTTTTGCTTGATATACACGCATACACACACACATATATATGTTTCAATTATTGAACAGAACATTGGTCAATGTACTGACTTTGTTTTTACTGGGCTACTGAAACAGTGGGAACCATCAATTCCAACTACAAGCTTTTCTGTTGATTTCTTTTTAGGAATTAAACCCTTTTCCTTGAGCTAATGGGTACTGAGTGATTCATTTATTTATTGTTTCATTACATGCATGGGGAAAGCCTTCCTGAATATAATGGGCACTGAGTTTCATTCTGTTGTTCAGAAAACAGTTAGCTATGGGTCGGAACTGATTGATCGCACCTAAAAACACCACCACAATTGGGAGAGGCTGACATACCATATGGAATTGGGACTGTTGGGCCCCATGGAATTCGGTTTTGTGCCACTCATAAAAACTAAGTTTGGAAAGAAACTGCTAAAAAATATGTAATATTGGGTATAGTCATGATAGATTTAAACATCCAAGATCCCCCCATCACAGTCATTGAACAACTCCAAAGGAGCAATATATCAGTTAGGAAAATATATTCAACTTGTCTACTCTATAGTTGTTCATTGAAGGAACCCCTGAAAGTAAAAGAAAATGAAAGCAAAAGGTATTTATATGAGAGAGAGAGAACAGAAGTGCTTGAGTATTCAAGTTAAATATTATTATACTTAGTGTGTTAGTCCAGAATGACTAGAGAAACAAATTCATATATATGTGATTTTTTTTCAAAGTCTAATTTTAATTCAGACTGGGCAAACAAGTAGAAGTGTAAGAAAGCTAATTGTATTGGCTGACACAGATGTGCCAAATGTAAAACAGTGGATTATTAGCAGAACTATTTACATGCATATTTGCAAGCTG
This sequence comes from Echinops telfairi, assembly GCF_000313985.2. Taxonomy (NCBI): domain Eukaryota; kingdom Metazoa; phylum Chordata; class Mammalia; order Afrosoricida; family Tenrecidae; genus Echinops; species Echinops telfairi. The sequence continues at coordinate 433,340 of NW_022103958.1, read as the reverse complement.
TTCTTTTTAATATAAGTTTTATTTTTTAGTTAGTTGGAAAA
>NW_022103958.1:431276-432797 GCF_000313985.2 Echinops telfairi | reverse complement strand
CATGTGTCTTGTCAGTAGAGTATCTTTCAGGGAATAAGTCTTGTCAGTAGAGCGTCTGCAAGGGAATGAGCAGAGAGATTGAAATGGCTTGCCTCCAAGGAGGAAATACAGAGATTTCCCAGAATTCTCAGGAGATGGCCACGCCCACACAGAGGTCTTATTGGTTATATCTTGGTAGACAGGCCAGACTCCACCCCTTCACTTGTAATCCTCTCAAATTGACACCAGATTATGTCATTACCATTCTTAGAATAATGAATAATCTGCTACCCATGGAAACATGTAGTTATCCCAATAAACTTAGTACTGTTGCTGTTTGCCATCAAGCCAGTTCCAACCAACAGCAGCCCTATGGACATGGACCGAAACACCACCTGTTCCTGCACCATATTCACAAATGTAGCTCTGTTAGAACCGAATGTTGCAATCATTGTGTCAATACTCATTGGAAGTCTTCTTTTTCACTGACAATTTATTTTATCAAGTATGATTTTTTTTCTCCAGGAACTTGTCATTCCTACCAAATGCCAGATTGTATCTGCATATACTTTCTTAACTAGGAAATGATGAAACTGGGCTGAGGAGGCTGAGGGAATTGACAACTGGGTACTACTTATATCCCTTGACTCCCTAAAGAATAAAAAACAGCAATTGAGAGGTGAACAGAAATTCTAGAGGTAGGAACATCTCAGAATTCAAGTTACAGAAGGAACAGTATTCTAATTTATTGCATTCATAAATGGCACATCCTAAAATGGGGGGGGGGGTATGTCCCCTTTATTACAACATGTGATCATTCTCCCAGGCTGTCTTTTCTCCATAAAACAACAATAAATATATAAGCTCCTTGATAAGAAGGATAACAATATAACATTATGCTCCTTTTTACTTAAATCCCAAACACATACCGACCAATGAAGGATTGGCGCTGGTGAAAAATATTGAAAGTACCATTGATTTCCAAAACAACAAACAAATCTGCCTGTGGGAAGTACAGCCAGAATATGCCTACGAATCAAGATGGTGAGACTTTCTCTCGGGTTACTTTCCACATGTTATCAGGAGAGACAGTCCCTGGAAAAGGACATTATCTTTGACAAAGTAGATGGGCAATGAAAGAAAGTTGGCCCCGACAAGATGGATTGTCACAGCAGCTATAGCAATGGACTTGAACATAAGAACTCTTGTGAAGATGGCACAAGATTAGGCAGTTTCTTATCAACATGGGATATGGGTAGGAAACAACTTGACGGGACTTAACAACCATAACAATACTAGTAATAAGCAATTGGAAGTTTACATGAAAGTCTATTGTGCTCGCTTCGGCAGCACATATACATGAAAGTCTATTATGTCATTTTAACATTTATCCAACTCAATGCCTTAGGAAATGTAGGTTGCTGCTGCTAACCTTGGTACAAAATAGGACTTCAAAAATTATGAGGAGCATGTACTTATTTTAAAATTCAAATTAATTTAATGTTAATGAAAATGCAATTCCAAAAAAACCTTGTTAATTAT
>NW_022103958.1:409137-430435 GCF_000313985.2 Echinops telfairi | reverse complement strand
TATAGAGAGAGCTAGGCTATCTCAGCACAGCAGCCAATCACAAGGCAGGTCACCAACTGTCAGCCAGGTCACCAACTGCCAGTCGCCAGCTCCAGAGTTGTCCTACAGGGACCTGAACTTACAGCAACACAGTTACACAGTTACAGGCTAGGCATCCCACAGGTAGTGTAGCCTGTAAATTGAGGCACAGAACAAGCAAATCAGCCACACGCTGGTCTGATGATCAAAGAGCGAGAAACAAGAAAGGTAAGGCTCACCAAGTCATTTATCTCTCCGTCCTTCAATTAATCCCACTTATGTTTATCGGCCAGGCTGGCACAATAAACCATCTGTCTTTTAATTTTAATTTTTAGGAATTATTTGTGCAATTACACAGGCAATTTCTTAGCATTACAAATAGCATTAGTATGATATTTTCTTTGTATTGATGCAGAATTTATACTGATGGGTATAATTTTTATAATACAGCTATATGAATTAAATTACTTTTCTTGTCAGGTCTGCCCCCTAATATGAACAATGAGTGAACAGAATGAAGGATCTGTACAAATCCCAGTGACTTAAGCATTCATTTAAATTATTACAAACACAAGTGATTGAGAACTGACATAGGCACTATTGTAGGATCAACAAGGAAAGTGTTTCATTTCAAGATGGTGGCCATGGCAAAGACTCCAGAGAAGGGTAACAACAACTCATTCATGGATGTATCTGAACATGAAAGCTTTAGTAGCGAAGGGATATCACAGAAAAAGTAGCTGACAATATTTGGACCCCAAAAGAACAGTCTTCCTAAGCTTATAGTGTGTGTTAATGAATTAATAGTTCCACATATCCATGATCCAATGACCAGCACGACACACTTTCTCTTAGACATTGGATACAGTGTAAATCAGAGGGTTATCAATGGCCACATATCGGTCATATGCCATCACTGATAGCAAAAACCTTCTGTGGTAACAAACATCCCAAACACAAGTGCTGCACCATGCAAGCAGGGAAAGAAATAGTTCCCTCCACCATCAGGAGTTTCAGCATTTTGGGTGCAATTGCAGATGAGTTGCAGGCATCTACCAATGAGAGAAGCTGAGGAACAAAGACCTGGGTGTGTGGAGTTTGGGAGTGATGCAAACTAAGCAGAGCATGCCCAGATACCCCACAAAAATAATGACGTCAATCACAAAGAATAACACAAAAAGCTTAACTTTCATTGCATTGAGTCAACATTTGTGTTTGTTCAGGAAGTGCACAGACATCCAGAATGAGGTTTGTCAACAATCAACATTTCACCTTTTTTAAATAAGAAAACCACTCTTACAATTGAGTTTTCCCTATAGCACTGTCCTTGTAAGCTGTGTTCAACACCACAACAGCTTCTGCAGCATTTTTCCTGAACAAAATCTCACAGCCGCAGGCTATTCTCTTAAAGCAGCCATAAACAAAAACAAGGTTTGCTCAAAACTGCATTTATGAAAATTCAGTGCAACCAGGGTGAATCTTCCCAGGCAATGCCACTGGGTCATTAACTCAGAGTGAGTTGCTTGATGCTCACCTAGTGGGAAAAATGTGTACTATGAAAGCTTGTTTCCAGTTTGTTTGTTTCTTTAGCAGTACCCCCTCATGTGGGTGTAAATATATGTACACACACACACACACACATGTATACACGTGCACACACACGTATATAGCTCTAATGTAGAGAATGGCTAATTTGGCATTTGAGCTAATACTATTTTCTCACTCACTGAGTTTTGTCACCAAGAAAATCAAATAGGCGGATTCTCTTTTTCACTGTCATGGAGTTGATTCTGCATCATAATAACCTGTCCCTGTCCATTTTAAATCTGTAAAATTTCACAGTAGCAGAAAACCTCATCTTTCTCCTGTGGAGCCTTTGGTATTTTCAGAACTGCTGACCTGTGGTTAGCAGCCAAACTTGTAACTCACTATGCCACCAGGATTTCTAAGAGGTCGGTCTGATGGTATCTAAACTTTTCTCCAGGAGACCTTGTGCATTACAAATCTATTGGCTGGACTAGTAGTAGTAGCCTGTGTCCATTCAAAGGTACTTTCGAATAAAGGCCTAGTTATTTACTTAAAATAATAATGGGAATAAAATAATAATTCACTTACAACACTATTGAACATAGTTCCACTCTGACATCCAGAAGATTGCTATGAGTCGCAGTCAATATGAAGACAACTGTTGATTTTCTACTACTTTTCTTTCCAATGATTAAAGAAAGATATTTACTCCATAGATATCAATGAGCAAAAAACATTCTGCTTCTAAAATATCTACATCAATAGCAGAGTGACACTGGAACAACAAAGTGCAGACGTAGTAAAAATTCATAGGAGTATGCATAGTATGTAGGATTTTAAAATCAGCTCATCACTCAGTGAATATCTCTGCTATTTTTTTTGAAAATGAAAATGATGTGAAGTCGCCAAAGAATCATTATTTTGAAATTGTCTGTGAAACCGATCTACAAATGCACTTGTGTAGACATGCAAGAAACCATGAGCATAGTAACATAGCTCAGGTATTTATCAAGTGATGATATTTATTATATTTAAAGTATCCAGGAATCTAGGACTACCACAAGCATTCGTTGACCTCTAATAGCTCTGGAATGCATGACACAAAAGCCTGTCATTTGCTGGATTCTTTAAAAAGAATCCAAGGCTCTTGCTTCTGACAGTTCTTACCCAACATCATGGCAGCAGAGGAACCCGGCAATAGCAACTCTGAGTCTTGACACAGAAATCAGTATTTTGCATGCCAGGGCCAGGAGGACCATGGTCTCTCTGACACTTCACCTCACTTTATTAAATTAAAGAGGCAGACTAATTGAAAGTGTAAATGTGTAGGCTCACCAACTAGTCTTTGGGAATTATTTAAATTCTTTATCCTATAATAGATATGCAAGTCAATTTAAAGCTTTCTTAAAATGTAGACACATACACACAAATACACACTTTTCATTATCTTGGTCATAGATTCCCACAGCTATTTGGCCCCATGCTCTCTTTTCAGGAAAACACACACACACACACACACACACACACACACACACAAATTCAATTTATTCTCTCTTTCTCTCTCTAGCTCTATATATTTGTAAGGTGGGTACCATCTAGTTTTGGTTTCAGGGTCATGGAGCCTGATCTTCATGCATCCATTAGTCCATTGGGCTAATTGTTTCTGATTGTCTTCAATTTTGTCACTGAGGGAGAAACAAAAAATTGCAATTTAGATGGCTTCTAACCATCTTTTATGTTCAGACACATTGAAGTGGGAATCAACTAGATGTGATTCAATTCCTACTGTCTCCCAATAACTGCCTTTATTTTATTCTATAACTAATTAACTCTGTATTATTTTTATATTCTATAAACTGAATTTCCTTCCCAAGATGGCCAAGAGAATTGAGGGAAAAATAATAATACATTATTTACTGTTGAATTGAGTACAAATCAAACACTTTATCAATTAGAAATATACTGCATTAGATATATGGTTAAACTGATATCTGAGCTTTAGCTGACTAAATAATTAAGTAGAACTCTTATAAACAAGGGAGGAAGCCTGGGCCTCTACTCCTCTAAGTAAATGATTGTACTCTCAGAAACCCACAGGGAATTGCTATGAGTCAGCATTGACTCTTTATCAGTGAGCTTGGTTTTGAGTTATAAGCAATAGGGTAGAGTATATTTTCCTTCACGGTAATTTATACAAAAGGTTAAAAATCTGGTGATCATGCTATTTTCTATTTTGGAGTATTTTTCACAATCTGTGGTAATATTCATATCTTTATTTATTAAAGTAATATAATGGACATTCCCAATGCTTGTTTAAAAATTAGGTTTCAAGGGTTAAAGAAAAATAAAATATATTTCTGGATTTTTCAAGATTACTTAGCATTTTTAGTAGCTATCAATAAATTCGACAGTTTAACAAAGTAAGATAAATGATTAATTATAAACCTGAATATTTGAACATTGAATTATTATTGATGATTTACCACATGTTCTTTCTTCTGCTACTCTTTGGGGTCCAGCCACACATTCGAAGGGGCCCAAGGAATGACGTGCACAATTAAAGACAGAGACAGAAAAGGGGGCACAGAGGACTCCACTCCATTCTCAGGAGAAATAACAAGAGGGAGAAATACCCAGCGTGTATTCAACAGTGGGATTTTGTAGCTCTTGAAGCATGCAAGCCTCTTGCTAATCATCATATAGGAGAGGGTACCCCACCCCACCCCCCAAAAATGCAAAAAAACTCCACTGGGCGGAGCTTTAGTAGTACACATTTACCCTGCTAGGCAAGCAAGAAGGAAATCGCAGATTTGACAAATGTATTAGGTGTAATGGAGAGAACTTTGAAGGTAATAAGGTTGTTTAATATAAAAATATTAAATACATGTCTTTGAAAAAGAATTCGGATTTTGGGGGGACCCCCTTGTATTTCGAACAAATGGGCACTGTACTAGTCTTGGTATTCCAAGTATTCCAGGGGGAGCAAACATTCTTTAAGTGTCCCTTCTCTGCGTATGTGAGGAATCAAGCTTCTCTAGAAAACCCCTTTGTGGAAGCATTTATGGGAAGCAGGTGTGCTGTGAAGAAACGTCCTTCCTGGAATTTTGTGCGTGAGGCTTTCCGCTTTTCTCTCCGCACGGAGGCCATGCCTCACACTGTAGTCATTGTGCTGGGGACAGAGCAGTGCGCCTCCTTCCAAGTCCTCATATTCCCGCGCCCTTCTTTTTCTATTACTAACTGATTGTTTTCCTTAATGAAATAGAATGCCTGAGCACTATGAATTTAATTTGAAACTATAATTTAGGAAATACAATTATTTAAAAGTATCAAAAAGACATATTAACTACCCAATTCTGTAGCTACATAAATTGTTCTGCAAAATCTGTTTACTATGATAGAAAATATGTAAATAATAAGTTAAGAAGTTAGCTTAAATGCATTTTAAGATTCAGAACCTTGCTGGAATTCAATTGTACTTTAAATTTTCAATCATCAGAAGCAAAAATGCTAAATATAATAACATTAACAGAAGTAGGAAGGCAGTTAAATTAATGGACTTAACTTACCAAAGCTAAAAGGTTTAGGATAACAACTGATTGAGAACACTCATATCTGTTCTTCCAGTTTTAAAAATTCATTCAGAAACTGGAAATGTTAAAATATTTTGAAAGTTAGGATTTATCAATATCTTAATGGTAGGAAGCTGAAGATAATTACACGTAAGCAAGGTTTATGTTTAATGAAACAACATACAACCTAATGGAAACAGTATCTTAGATATATAACAGTTTCCTCAAGGAGAATATATTTCAATGAAGAGGCTGACAATATATATATACACTTTTGTTCTAGTGAGCCACAGACCCATTCATTAATCAGTTCAGATGCTGATTTAACTCATACAACAAAAACAACAAAATTACACTTTGAACTTTGGAATTGGTGTCCTCTACACTATCTAATACAAAGACATGTTGCAGCGAGGAAGCTGAGACAATAGTAGAAATATCAGCAGCACATTATTTGCCTGAGTAGAAAAGTATTCCATAATATGGACTGCGCCTACTTGTGGTCAGACAGGAATGCATAAATGGAATCAGGCTTGATCATAGTCATTCTAAAAAAATTACTTCTCACATAACAACGCTCTATACCCCATACGCAAACGCTTCTGATGATCATCTAAACGTAAATTCTACTTAACCAAGAGAATGGTCCCTACTCCCAGGTACCATGTTTTGGGTCAACATGATCATTCATTTGTGAAATAGCGTTTGAGTAGCCATTGTTTTAGACACAAGAAAGTGGTTATTGAAACAAATAAGTGCACCTAGATGGACTTGCACATATGGGAAGAAAGGAGACTCAACAAACCTGAAAATCACTGCCTTCGGGTAGATTTTGATTCACAGAGATATTAATATTCAAGGTGGAAATGCTTCTGTGGGTTTCTTATGCCATAACTCTTTACAGAAGTAGAAAGTCTTGTCTTGTGGTTAGTGCCCAATGCATAACCCACTATGCCACCAGGGTTCCAAAAGGATACTAGTTATAAATTATACATAAATAGATAGATGGGAATATTTGAACTCTTGTCAATAAACTTAATACCACTATACAACATGTAGCTCAAATAATTTTTAAAGTACTACATTGTATTTTAAATGGACTTGAGGAAAACACAGAAGCCGGTGGTAAAAATTGATATTGGCACCATGATTTTTAAAAACGTTATTATTGAGCTTGTAGGACACAATATGTGCATACACAATGCTAACACAGTTTGTTGTTGTTAGGTACCCTGGAGTCCAGTTCGACTCATAGTGACCCTATGTACAACAGAAGGAAACACTGCTCACATCTGTACCATCTTCACAATCATTGGCATATTTGACCCCAATGATGCAACCACCACTTCAATCCATTTCCTTGATGATCTTCCTCTTTATCACTGGCCTTTCTATTTTACCAAGGATGAAGTCCTTTTCAAGGGACTCGTCTCCAGAAAACGTGCCAAAGTATAAGAATTGAAATCTTCCCTCTTCAATTCTAAGGACGTTCTAGCTCTAAGCCCAAGACAGATTTGTTTGTTCTTCCAGCAGTCCAAAGTATCTTCAATGTTATTGACTGGTGATATAATGCTACTAAATCAATGAACCTCTGATTCTTTATTAATTATCCAACTTTCACATGCATAGGAAGTGATTGAAAATACCATGGTTTGGGCCATGGGTACCTTAGTCTTCAAAATGAAATCCTTGCTCTTCACTATGAAGAGAGCATGCACAGCAGATTTTCCCAGCACAGGGTATCTTTTGATTTCTTGACCATGGATCCAAGTAAAATGAAATCTTGACAACTTTGATATTTTCTTTGATTATCATGATGCTAACTATTGGTCCAGTGGTGGCAATTTTGTTTTCCTTTACATTGAATTGTAATATATACTGATCTTCATCAACAAGTACAAGTCCTACTTTCAGCAACAAGGTTGTGCCACTGGATATTGCAAGTTATTAACAAGCATTCCTCTAATCCTGGTGCTACATTTCTTTTACATAATGCATAGTCTCAGATGATTCGCTCATCATTCAGTTTGAACTTAGTGAGAGGATACAACTCTGATGTATACTTTCCCCTGATTTTCCATGATGCAGTGTGTCCTTGAGCTGTTTATCTGAATACCTCTTAGTCTCTATATGGGTTCTGCGAGAGCACAATGAATTATTCTGGAATTCCTATTTATCTAATGTTATCCCCAGTTTGCTATGGTCTACAAATTTGCACAATCAATGAACACAAGTAAACATTTATATGGTATTCTTTGCTCTCAGCCAAAATCTGTCATATATCAGCAATGGTACCTGACATCTAAGGACCTCTTCTGAAACCAACTGGAATTTTTGGCAGCTCACGGTCAGTAAACTGCTGAAACTGTTTTTAAATTATCTGCAGTAAACTTTGACTTATATGCGATAATAATGATATTGTTCAATAATTTCCACATTTCTCATTGGGATGGATACAAGTATGGATTTCAACCAGTTGATTGTCCATATTACTGCCTTCAGAATTTCTTAGCATATGAGTTTGGACAATGAAAAAAATACAAGATCTCATTGACATCCACATATAAATGTGTTGCCCTTTCAAAACTGATGGTATCTTTTTAAGTCATAGCTAAATCAATCTTCTTATGGCACTCCAAAAGAATATGAGTTCAATATTGGAAATAAGTACACGTGTAATGAGAACCACTTCTTTAATTTCATATCCTGTCACACAGGATGATAGCTTAATTAGAAAATCTATAGGATGAGACAAAATCTAGTCATTTTTTTATAAAAATGGGGGGAAAAGAGTGATTCTGGATGTTTGTAAGTGAGTTAACTAATACTGGATATCCACAGGACAAATGATATGGAAAAAACTGGGGAAATCATTCATCCTGGACAGTTACATGAGTTTTTATACATTTGTGGTTTAAGTCTATGTAAAAGATAAATCTACCTGCATAACATAAAACTAAAATGGATTTCATAAGGGACCTCTATAGGAATGGGTATACATTATCTTATTTTTAAATTTCTTCTGCTGTTATTTGCATCCTAATGTCTTATCCTGGCAAAATGGGGATGACAAGGGACCTGGGGACTTGAAAACAATAATTTATTTATTTCTAACTAACTTTAACAACTCTTAGAATAGGGTATACTTTACTTGCTAAATGAAATTCTTTGAACATTCCTATTTACAGCCTATCTTCCCAGTGATTTCAAAATTTATGAAAAAGAATTTTTACATAACAGTTCTTTAAGTCAAAGTTTTAGCAATTAAATTATTTGTATAGTTATGTATTTTACGCAATCCATGGTCCCTCTGACATCGATATAAGCAAGACCATGAGTGCTATTTTCCTACCGAATCATAATTGTGTCTACAAAGTGTACCAGAGACACATATCCATCACAGATGTTTGAGTGGATTTTGAGCTCGCATTTAATTGGAGCCCTAATACAAGAACAGTCGGTTAGTATGACATGACCCTATTTGCTACTCACACTTATGAAGATATCACTGAAGATATGGTGCTGTATCAAAGTGGGGTACAGAAATCAGATCGTGCCTGGCCATCAGAAACAATAGTGTCTGGAATCTTAAAGGATTTTCTTAAAACAAGCAGTCATCTAAGTGAAGGATTAGCTGAGTCCATTTGGAAGAAGCACACCAGCCTGGTTTGATTCAAGGATTATAAATCATAAAATCTAACCCCATAAGGGAGCAATATTAGAGCTTAAATTCTAAACACAATGTTTTCAGAATACGGTGGAGGGTAGTTGTGGTAGCTAGATGATCTGATATGAGCCAGACACTCTTAGAGCACTGATGCTGTGTATTGGCTATGCATTGGGCGTGTGATACGAAAGGCCAGCAGTTTCAAAATCACCAGCTGCTCCACAGGAAAAAGATGGGGCCCTAGACTCCTGTCAACCGATATACCTACAGAAACTCACAAGGGCAGGTGTGTCTTCTCTTCTAGGGTCACTATGGGTTGGCATCAACTTGATAGCAATGAGTTTGGATTGGTTTTGTGGAGACACCTCTGGCTAGGGGAGGAGTGCAACCTGTCAATCAGCTTGCAGCCCAATGCCATCTCCTTGGTGTCATAAACCTTTTGGTAGACAAGTTAGAGACACTGGCAACTGCTCGCTCTGCCACTCCACTTTCTTGCCTGCTGGAACTCTGTCTGCCTCAGGGGATAGCCTGATGTGAGCTACTAGATCAGGAGAGCTGCTGGCACCCTGCCATTTTCCCACCAATCTTGGATCTAAGTGACTTTCATCCATTGATCTGTGATTGCCCCGCCTCCCACTTCACTTGTGGGCACTAGCTACATGATTTGAGAAGGACTTATGGGCTCTAGCTGGACTGGGTTGAGATGCCGTCTTGATGCAAAGTTGCTTCTCAATGTAAAACTCCTTCTTGTACATAGATGAACGTCACTGGATTTATTTCTCTAGAAAACAGTAGCCCAGAACAGTAGTGGAGGCCCATAATTTATTTGCAAATACCCCATGTGGATTAAGTCTCCAGTGAATTCCCTCTGACTATCGTCCAGGGAGGTAAATAACCTTAATGCCAGACAGAACATTGTAAAGCTGATTTTTGGCAGCTGTTGTTAGGCTACTATGGAACCTTTGATCTCACCTTTTAATCATTTTAAATTTATTCCAGTGTTAAAATATTTTCTGCTTTCTTTAAATTCGAGGTATTCTCTATTTTAGTTGGTCATTTTTGCTGTACCCATTCTCTATATTTCTTTGACTGTTTTGTATACTTCTTTGTATAGAGGGTACAGGATAGGTAAATCGATAGAGATAGTAACTGGATTAATAATTCTTAGGGACATGGCAAGGGAAATATGGGGGAAATGCTGAGTCAACAACAATGAGTACAAGAAAGAAGTAAATCTTCTAAAGTTGAAAGTGGTGATGATTTCACAACTTTTATTAGCATGCATGGATTATTGAATGTATGGCATGTAAATGGTACATCAATAAAACTGTCAACATAAAACAAACAAAGCACGTAGAATTGGCTCTTGCTGGCATCGTGAGATAAGCATTGGGATACCAACCGAAAGGTCAAAGGCTTGAATCTATCACCGGGTCCAGGGATAGAGATGAGGCAGTCCATTTCTATAAGGATTAGTATCATCAAAAGCCCTAGGAAGCACTTGTGCTCTATCCTGTTGTTTCCTATAATCACATCACTGCAGGGAACAAATGGATAATAAAAGTCTAGTGCAGTTATCACACTTAACCATGAAATTGTGTACATAATTCCTATGATAAGAAACACGTGAAAGTATTTGCTGATGACTTATCAATATGACACCGTAATGGAGGCTCCATTTTGCAACAAGAAAAGGGACATAAATAAAAAGACACATATATGAAACAAATGAATAAAAGCATCTCTGTTTGCAAGTGATTTGTTTGTAGAGAAAAGACTCTTCAAAAAATACTAGAATTAACAATGTATTATAACAAGAGTGAAGAAGAATCAATGCATTTGAATATTGAAAGTACCACGGTCTGCCAAAAGAACAAATACATCTATCTTGGAGGAAATACAGGCAGACTGCTTCTTAGACGGAAAGACAGCCTCTGACTCACATTTGTTGGACATGTTGTCAGAGAGACCAGTCTCTGGAGACGACCATCATGTTTGGTAAAGTATAGGGACAGAAAAAAGGGGAAGAGGCTTGACAAGATGGTTTAACCCAATGGCTGGCTTGAACATAACAACAGTATTGAGGGTGATGCAGGAGCAGGCAGTGATTCATTTTGTTGTTTTTGGATTGATATAAGTTGGAATTGACTTGAAGTCATCTAAAAACATCAACACATCAATATCATAATATGTCCAGTGAACATTCATGATACAAAATTGTATCCTGTATCCTATTAGTAAACATTTTGAAGCTTATGAAAGTATAGTTTTTAGTAAACCCAAATGTGAAATATCTATATATACATAAAAATAGATATATAAGACAAGACTGGCAAGAGTAGAAACTGAAATACTGGTGAAATAAATCAACGATGGGAGATATATACTCCTTATGTACTGAAACACACAATATTGTAAATATATGAAGCTTGTTTATAGATTGAACAACATGCTGATCAAATCTCAGCAGAAGGAATAAAAAGCTGATTTAAAAATGTCCTGAAGGGAAAAAATAAAAATACCCAAATAATTTGTCTTTCATGAGTGATTGTTATATATATTTTAAATTAATCCACATGCAAAGTTTCAAGTTATCATTAAAATAACCAGTTTTACAATTATGTATTTATTATAGGAAAAACCGAATCTATTTCCACATTTTAAATCTAGCAAGTTTCATTAGCAAGTTGATAGGGCTCATCTGTTATTTGTAAACTATAAAGTATCATACTTCAATATTTCTTAAATTCAATGCATTAAAAAATGCAACTTGTACTAAATTTAGTAGTCAGTATAGGATCAAAAATATGGGGAAATCGTACCTAGTTGCTAATTTATATAAATTTTAATATAATTGCAGTTTTACTTCCCAAAGAATCTTAATAATAAATATTATAATTGTATAGTAAAAGGCATCTCAAAAATCACTGCCACTAATTCAGACAGAATCATCGAATTAATGATTAAATGAGTCGTAGCATGAACGGAAGACATATGCAGACCGAGGTTCATCGGAGCACGGTCCACAACAGCAAGAAGATGGAAACAACTTAAGAATGGATAAAGAATCTTCGGTACATGCACACAACAGAACGCTATTTCTCATAGCAGACCGTGATGAAATCACAAGGCAACTCATGGCATGGATTGAAGTGGAGAGCATTATATTAAGTGAAATTAGTCAATCCCAAAATGACAATTATTGTATGAAGCCAATGTTAGAAAGTGAAAAAATAGAGAGAGACAAAGTTCTGTATTCAAAGTTTAACGTGATGGGACACATTTCTTTTAATCATTTTTTGGGGGGCTCATACAATTCATCACAATACACAGATCAATTGTGTAAAGCACATCTATACATTTGTTGCCTTCATTATTCCCAAAATTCACTTTCATCTTGGGTTCCCGGAATCAGCTCATTTTCCTTTTTCCCCCTCCCCCTCCCTTTCTCCTCCCCTCTCTCCCATGCACCCTTGATAATTTATAAATTATTATTGTATCTTATATTACACTGCCCGGCGTCTCCTCCCTTCACCCACCCCTCTGCTGCCCATCCCCCAGAGAAGAGGTTATATGTAGCTCCCTGTGATCAATTCCCCCTTTCTACACCCACTTTCCCTCCTGGTATCGCCACGGTCACCCCTGGTCCTGAGACGTTCATCTGTCCTAGATTCCCTGTGTTTCCAATTCCCATCTGTAGCACTGTGCATCATCTGGTCTAACCAGGTCTGCAAGGCAGAATTGGGGTTCTGGTAGTTGGGGGGAGGAAGCGATTAAGAACTAGAGGAAGGTTGTGGGTTTCATTATTGCTATATTGTACCCTAAGTGACTCATCTCCCCACTACCCATCTGTAACGTATGTCCAGTTGTCTAGAGATGGGCATTGGATCTTCATCATGCGCCACCCTCATTAACGAGGATATGATTCTCCACCACCCCCCACCCCCGTCTTTGGTGTTTGAAGCCTGGTCCCTTTGGCCCTTCATGATCACACATGTTGGTGTGCTGCTTCCATGTGGGCTTTGTTGCTTCTGGGCTAGATGGCCGCTTGTTTACTTTCAAGCCTTTAAGTCCCCAGACGCTATAGGTCTCAATAGCCGGGCACCATCAGCCTTCTTCACCACACTTACTTATGCACACATTCGTCTTCAGCGTTTATGTGTGGAAGGTGGTCACACAATGATGGTTTTTGTTCTTTGGTGTCTGCTGCCTGTTTCCTTCAACACTTCATGTTCGCACAGGCTCGTGTGCTTCTTCTCTGTGGACTTTGTTGTTTCCGAGCTAGAGGGCCGCTTGTTTGCCTAAAAGCCTTTAAGACCCCAGACACTATATCTTTTGATAGCTGGGCTCCATCAGCTTTCTTCAGCACATTTTCTTATGCACACATCTGTCTTCAGCGATCATGTCGGGAAGATAGATATCATGAAATGACCGTTTAGCTGAGCAAGGTGCTCTTGTATTAGGGGAGTGCGCATGACGAGGCCCAATGTGATGGGACACATTTTTTAAAAAACATAGCTATATGACTTAAATAGCTTTCCTTTTCAGGCTGACCTTTTCAGATGTGAACAAATGAGTGAAAAGCATGAAGAATCTTAAAAACAAAACAAACAAACAAAAAAACCACTAGCGACTTAAGCACTCATTCACAGAATATTGCAAACACAAGTGACTGAGAACTGACATAGGCAATATTGTAGGATCAACATGGAAAGTCAACAGGGAAAAGGTTTCATTTCTATGACCCTTTTCACTGCATCTTTGACCTCTTTGTTTCTCAGACTATAAATCAATGGGTTTAACATGGGGATCACTAGTGTATAGAACACAGCAACCACCTTCTCCTGCTCTACCGAATACTGGGAACTCGGCTGAATGTAACTGAAGCTTAAGGTCCCATAGAATATGGTCACAGCAGTCAGGTGAGAGGCACAGGTGGAGAAGGCTTTCCACCTGCCTGCTGCTGAATGGATCCGCAGTATAGCAACAACTATGAACGTGTAGGAAGTGATGACAATCAAGAAGGTGGCCATGGCAATGACTCCAGAGAAGGTTAACAGCAACAACTCATTCATGGATGTATCCGAACATGAAAGCTTTAGTAGCGAAGGGATATCACAGAAAAAGTGGCTGACAACATTTGACCCACAAAAGAACAGTCTTCCCAAGCTTACTGTATGTATTAATGAGTTAATTGTTCCGCATAACCATGAACCAGTGACCAGCACGACACACTTTCTCTTAGACATGGCAACAGTGTAAAGTAAAGGATTCACAATGGCCACATATCGGTCATACGCCATCACCGACAGCATGAAACCTTCTGTGGTAACAAACATCCCAAAACACAAGTGCTGCACCATGCAAGCAGGGAAAGAGATTGTTCCTGTCACCATCAGGAGGTTTATCAGCATTTTGGGTGCAATTGCAGATGAGTAGCAGGCATCTACCAATGAGAGGCAGCTGAGGAAGAAATACATGGGTGTGTGGAGCTTGGGAGTGATTCGAATTAAGAAGATCATGCCCAGATTTCCCACAACGGTAATGGCATAAATCACCAGAAACAACACAAAAAGCACCACTTTCATTTCAGCCTGATCTGTCAGGCCCAAAAGTATAAACTCAGTAACAACTGTGAGATTCTCCTCGGCCATTCGCTTGTTTGCTTTCAGAAAGTCTGCTGTAAAAACAAAAATGTGGATTACTATTTCGATTTGATGCAAAGAGTTACTGATACATTTTTTGACTTAGTAGTAGTTTTTTCTCACTGATAATCCTCATCCATAAAAGTAATAGTGTCTAAACTTCTTTCCTGGGAGTCCTGGTGGCATAGTGAGTTAAGCATTGGGCTGCTAACTGCAAAGTCAACAGATTGAAATGACCAGATTGAAAAACTTTTCAACAGATTGAAAAATAAGGCATTCTACTACCATGCACACTTACAGTCTTGGAAACCAACAAGTACAGTTCTCCTCTGCCCTACAGGTTCTCTGTGAGTTAGAACAATCCAATATCAATGAGTGAGACAAACTTCTTTCCAGAACTCCCTGCATATTGCAACTGGTTAACCTGTTCACTGGTTAATTTGTCCACATCGGTGGCTTGAAGCTACACTGAGGCACATGGAAATAAAAGCCTAATGTCTGCTTCTGAGAGAATAATCACATGAAAACACTACTGACCACAGTTCTATTCTGACACACGTGTCAAGAGCTTGGGGTCCACCCCTCTGGCAATAGCCTTGCTATCATGAAGAATGCATTGGAAAGTAGCTTTGATGGCAGATGCAGTTTGGTTAAAGTTTAACATCTTATCATTGGATTTCCTTTTGTACCCACTTACATTTGTTCTAGAGTTTTACATTTTCTTTCTTTTCAATAGAGATTTTTCTGTTTTTCTTTGTTATTGTTGTTGGTTTTATATTTGTTTAGTTCTTTTGGGTATGTTTTTCTGTACATTGAATCCAGGATAGCTAAATCTATAGAGGCAGTAACTGGATGAATGGTTTCTTGAAAGCATGGCAGGGGAGGTTGGTGGAAATGGGAAGCTAAGAACAATGTATACAAGAAAGAAGAAAATGTTCTAAATTTGATTGTGGGGATGACTGTATAAACCTTTGTAATATGATTGAGCTATTGATATGCCAGTCAATAGTTGCCTGTAAAATTGTTTTAAATTACATGTCAATTATATGCCAGTAAAATTGTTTTAAAACGTTCAAATCAATATAATCACCATTTCTGTATTTGAATTTTCTTCCTAGTTATTTTTAAAATGTGTCATATTTTATTCTCTAGAAACTAATATGCAAAAAAGAAAAATGAAACCTTTGTCTCAAAATTGTAGCCTCATTCTGAATGTCTACCTTAATAACAAAATAACACTAGAGCAAAGAAAATGTAGATGTAATTAAAACTAAGAGGAATATGCACAATATGTATTATATAATAATCAAATAATCATTCTGTCCATCTCTTTTAAAATTAAAATGATTAAATTTAAATTCTACAAAATTATATCTATCAAGTGATGACATTTATTATATATCATTTAGCAACCCTATAGGACAGAGTAGAACTGACTGTATGGGTTTCTGAGACTATAACTCTCTACCAAAGTAGAAATCCTCATCTTTCTCCCAGTTTAGATAAGTAAAAATTAAATAAATTTTTTTTTTTCAAAATTTCTCTTTTTTTTAGGAGCTATCAACAAATTTGACAATTGGGGAAAGTAAGATAAACAAAAACTTATAAGCCTGAAATTTAAGAATTAAATTATTATAGATATAATTCTCATGTCTTCTTTAGTTGGTTACTTTTTTTGTATAGTTCTAACTGAATATTTACCCATGAAATATGATCTTCTAAATAGGAATTTAATTTTGAATATAAAATCACTTAAATATATTTATGATGAACTTATATTAACTGCCCAATTCTATTAAAATTATTAATAAGATAAGGAGTTAGCTTTATACATTTAAAAGTTAACACCTAGTTAGAATTCTGTCATATTTGAAACTTTAAATTCTGTAAAGAAGAAATGCTAAATATGAAAATATTCAAAGAGGTAAGAAGGCAATCAAATGAATAGATTTCACTTACCAAAGACAGAAGATAGTTTAGGATAACCACTTATTCAGAATGCTCATGTCTAATCTCCTGGTTTTAAAAATTTATTCAGAAATTATAATAGTTAATATTTGTAAAGATCAGGATGATAAATAATTAATAGTAGAAACTTCATGATCATTCTAGGTAAGTAAAGTTTAGGCTGAAGTATAAAATGTACAAATTAATAGAAATAATTTTCTATTGTTGTTTCCTCAGAGAGGATAAACTTGAAATAAAGGCAGGTTTATATGCATTTGGTTATAATGAGGCCAGGATCTCTGTAAATAAGTTCCTCTGCTGATTAAACCAGTACAGCCACAAAAACAACAAAATTACTACTTGGATGGTATTCTTGTTCCTCAAGAGGATACTGAAGATATCTCCATGGGACTGATTTCCTCTAAGGCATCTAATACAAAGAATATTACAGAGTGGAGGGAATTATGGAATAATGGGTGAGAAAATAATAAAAATATCAATCTTAAATAACTAGTCTGAAATGAATGGCACTCCATTAAATATATATTATGGATTGAGTATACCTTTGACCAAATAGGAATGCATAACCAGAATAGTGTTTGATCATAGCCATTTAAAAAAAAATAACTTCTCATAAAATAACACCCGACCTACCATCCTCAAACACATCTCCTAATAATCACTATTAACTCATAGTATCTCTACAGGACACAGTTGGATTGCCCTCTTTGGAGGTACCAACAAATTTTTAAAGTTTTGGAAAATAAGATAAATAAAAATTTATAAGTTCTAACTGATTATTTCCTCAATGATACATAAGCATATGAGTGTGTGTGTGTGTGTGTGTGTGTGTGTGTGTGTATATATATATACACAATATATATATATACATGTATAAATGTATATATATATATATACATACACACAAACACACACATTCACTGAAAAAGACCTTACTTTTTGTATATCTCTAAGTTCTGAGGTCTGAGGGTACTTCAAATGTGACTGAAAAGGAGATGATATCTTGGAGGTGAGTTGACCCTGGTAACATGAGTCAGGTAAAGCCTGTGGGAGTTGATCCTTCAGGTTCTTCATTCAACACAACAAACAAAATGTTGGCATGTTTAATTATTCCTTTTAAAAGAATGAATTTGGATAGAAGGAAAGTTGTTATGCATTTTAAAAATAGCATTAGAATGTTATCACTGAGTAAACAGTGTCTGTTAGGTTCCATGAGGTCAATTCTAACTAATAGGAAACCTATGTACAGGAGAATGGAACACTGTCTCATTCAGCACCATAAGCCCGTAGTTGCAATCACTGTGTCAATCTATCTGGTGAAATTCTTCCCCTTTTTCATGACCCTGTGCTTTACCAAGCATGATGTCCTTTTCCAGACATGATTCTCCTCTTTATCATATGTCCAAATGGTGAGACATTCTAAGGAACATTCTGACTGTGCTAGTTTAAAAACAGTTTTGGTGTTAATTCTGGAAGTCTTTGGTACTTTCAGTGTTGTTTGTCAACACCATAATGCAAATGTATGGATACTGCTCCCATTTTCCTTATGAATTGTCTCACTTTCTTATGCATTTCAGGCAATTGAAAATACTGATGAGTTGCACCTTAGTCCTCACAGTAACACCTTTTTCTCTTCAAAGAGAATGGTGCAGATTTTCTCATAAAAGCATATGTCAATTTCTTGATTGCTGCTTCCAGGAGCATTGATTGAGGAGCAAATAAAATGTTTCCAACCAACAAAGGTTTTCTACTTTTATCGTGATGATGTTTACTGGGCCAGTTCTGAGGATTTTTATTTTGTGTATATTGAGATATAATCCACACTGAAGATTGTATTCTTTGATCTTCATATTGTTTATTCTTCAGGTACTCTTTGCCTTCAGCAACCAATTGGGTGTCATTTGAATATTACTGGGTTAATAAGCCTTCCTCCAATCTTGATGCTATATTTTACTTCATATAGCCCAGCAGCTCAAATTATTGGCTCTGTATGCACATTGAATAAATATAGTGAAAGAATAAACCACGATTTCCTGACTTTGAACCATTCCCTACCTCCCTGTTCATTCCCAATGAATCTCTCTTGAAGGTACAGAGTTGACATAAGCACAATTAAGTACTTTGGAACTCCAATTTCTTGCAATGGTGTGCGTTGTCATGATCTACACACCCAGACATAGACATACTCACATTAGTATCTGGCTTGAATTCCTGACAACTCTGTGTTGCTATACAACTGACATTTTCCCCCTCAGGAAATTTTTACTTCCACATGATATGAAGGGTGTTGTTTGATAATTTCCACATTCGGTTGGGTCACTTTTCATTGTAACGGATACAGATATGTATGGATCAGTTCTAGTCATTAGCCAGGTAGCCACTTTCCAAATTCCTTGTCCTAGTGAGTAGCTTCAGCACTGATCAGGTTCTGTAAATATTTCAATTGGTATTCCAACCATTTCTGGAACCATGATCTTCTCCAATATCTTCAGTGCAGCTTGGATTTTTTTCCCCTTCAATTTCATTGGTTCTTGATTATATGTTGCCTCTTGAAATGGTTGACTATTGACAAAGTCTCTCACTTTTCTCCTCGACAAATCAGTAAAAATTATTCATTTTAATGAATCTTAACCTTTGAGAACTGCAAGGGCAGTGCATTATTTAAGGTGGCTCTTCCAGCGAAAGTCTCAAACTCCCACCAAACCACTGCTTCTACCTAGATATGGTAAAAAGGTAGGGGAATTAGTGTTAGGATTCATCTGTGAGTAGTTACACACAGGATTTTCTAGGGTGCCATCCTGCTGTGGATTCAATGAGCCCTCTGAGAAGAAGAATGGGGGATCTCAATAGCAGTGAGAAAGGAATGGAATGCACCCTGAAGACCCAAGCTCCCTCCACAGTAAACTTAGATCCAGATGACAGCTGTACAGAATCAGAGCAGCAGGAGCCAAACCTGGAACTGGAACAGAGTAATGGGCTGCTGAACCCAAGAGCAAATGCTTTTGTGCAGGAGGCCAGCTTGTGGAGTAGACGGCTTCTGGCCACTTAAGCGGAAGTGGAGCTGAGTGCCTGTAGGTTGAAGCTTATAAGCATGTGGTGTCTCTGTGAGCGTCATTCAGAGAGCTGGGTTTGCTAATCCATGAAGCTTAAGCTGAAAGCCTTTGGGTCCAGGCCTTTTGAGTGGTATGCCTTTTGGGCATTTATTAGTAAATTTGATAGAACTTGGTGACATGTTCTGATAAACAGCTCAACCCTGAGAATTTTCCTCTGGCATTACAACTTGTTAACTTTCTTAATCAACCCCTTAATCATAAATTTTGTCTGTGAGTTCTTTGTATTAACTACAATGGATATTAGAAGACAGCAAGATCAAGTAGAGAATATTAGAAATGAGATAGGTAAAATAGTCATTAATTAAGACATTTCAATGTGTGATTAATGTTCTCTTTAAAACTTTTTATTGTTCATTGAGTGAAGATTTACAAAACAGATCATCAACTTTATACTTAAAAATCCAACTTCTTGTTTTCATTTAATTCACTGTAATACTTTCAATATAATGTTACCTTAGTCACTTTCTCTTTGTGCTGCCTGTTTTCATTCATCTTCTTTTCTTAATCTTTCTCAGCTTTGTCCTTGATAAAATTCTGCTCTTTAGATATCAAATTATTGATTACTCTAAGATGTGCATATCTCCCTCATGCTATTGTTCTCCCTTGAGACCTATTATTTGGCTGGGAATTGAGACATGGGTGTGAGTTTATTCCCAGACCTTTGGAGTGACTATAATTGACTAGGAGATTCCATCAGCTTCTATTGGATCAATAAGTAAGATGTATTTAATCGCTTTGAGTTTTGTTCCACATATTTATTTCACCATATCCACAGTGTTTAATGTTATCCTGTACTCCAGGTAGTTTTGCTCTCAGGGTTGTAGAGACTAGTGTTCACATGGTTCATTAGTCCAGTGTAGTAATTGTTTTCAGTTTTCATCAGTCTTGTTTTCTATGAACAGTTAGTGATCAATAGTTTTAACTTGTTAACTTACAAAGTTTTAAAACCCCACCCATGACTTCTCAAAGTAGGATGTAGAACATTGTCTTTGTGGACAAGGTTACACCTATTGATCTTGGTGTCCCCCAAGATGATGCTCCTGACCCTCTGGGCCCAGAGCAGGGTGTTTTATTAAGTCTAAGAAGTTTTGATAACTTTTCCTCCTCTTTGCTCCAGTACATAAGTGGATATCAATGTTTATAAATATTATGTATATATATTTACATTTTTGTATGTATACATTATATATATACTCACCTACAGATATCTTCTATTAAATTTCCATATTCTTTTTTTTTCTCTTTGTACACCTGTATCTCACGAGGCCCCAGCGCAGGCACTACTACCAGCCCCTTGGGTCCCCAAGCCTGCTCTATGCCTGTGTTCTGGCCACCGAGAGCAGAGGGCTCCAGCTGGGCAAAGCTCGAGGGGATGCCATATTCTTCTGCTCATCCACCCACACTATGTTAGACAGGGTTCTCTAGAGAAACAAAACCAGGACACTAATTATTTTGTATATATATATATATGTGTGTTAAGAAATAAATAATTAATCTACAGAGCAGTACAAATGTCTCAGTACAACTCACTTCCATGAGACAGCTAATACACTGGCAGTCTTTCGAGTCCTGAGGGCCACCATGTAGTCTTCTATAGAGCAATTCAGGCTATCCAGCCACAGGTAGCAAACAGCAAAGCAGGTCACCAAAGTCAGCCAGATAACAGGGTCCGACAGTCCCCAGCTCAAGCGATGTATACTTCAGTAGTGTGGCAAATCTGTTCTTGAAGGAACCTCAATCTACAGCTACACAGGTTATCTTGCAAATTGAGGCACAGAACAAGTAAGATAG
>NW_022103958.1:402388-407169 GCF_000313985.2 Echinops telfairi | reverse complement strand
AGAAGAAATGAAACAATAGGAAGTTCTCTTTTCTATAGGTACTTTGAATTACTCATGAATTGTGTATCTCCTTAGGAGAATCATAAATGAAAATCTTATAACTCTGAGGAAAATATAATACCTTCATAAATAATGTATCTGGAAAATTATAGGCTGAGTCAAAAAAGCCAAACCCACAAAATATATTTTATAATTACACGACGGAATCGCAGAATAGGTTAGAGAAGTCTGGTAATATAGTTCAGAACCTTACTTGCCTAGTATAGTAGGGTAATAATATGTGGGAGCTAATATCATTGCTTTAAAGTGTTTACATTGCTTCCTATGCATTTGAAAATTATTTTGAATAAGGAAGACAAGAATAAGGTATGCATTCTTTAGCTTATCCTGGTTCATTCTGTTGTGCACAGGGTAGCAATGCATCAGAACAGACTCAATGGCACCTAACAAGTTATGCAGTCTTTCCTTGCACCTGACCCAAACCAGCGTACTTTCACTGGCTTCATATGCATGTGAATGTTGGACATTGAATAAGGGAGACTGAAAAGCATTCATACATTTGAATTATGGTGGTGGCAAAGACTGTTGAAAGTGCTATAGACTGCCTCCAAAAAGAACAAATCTATCTTGGAAGAAGTACAAGAATTCCCCTTAGATGGTGAGACTTGGTCTCAAGTGCTTTGGACATAATATCAGGAGAGACCAGTCCCTGTCAAAGGACCTCATGCTTGGTAAAGTAGAGGATGGCAAAAAAGGGGATGACTATGTGATGGATTGACACAGTGGCTACAACAATGGGCTCAACTTAACTTTTGTGACATTGACGGAGGACGGGCAATGTTTCCTTCTATTGTGCATAGGGTCGCTATGATTTGGAACTGACTTGATACCCAATAATTGTCAGGTTGAAAATTGAGCCATGGGAGTTCAACAAACAAAAGTGATGTTCAACAAACATCATTGTTGAAACATTTCAATTGGTATTTCATCAATTCTTGGAATTTTGGTCTTGGCTAATGCTTTCAGAGTAGCTTGAATTTCTTCAACATTTTCTCAAAGGTAATGTTCAGAAGATGGGATTAGGAAAGTAGGAATGAAAGTGAGAGACACAGGGAGGAAGGGGGATAAGTGAAGCTACTTTATGGGGATTACACTCCATGGATGAAACCAAACGTCTCTTTACCTACTGTGGAAACCCTCACCTAACTCACAAAATATTAAACAAATAAATTCATGATGGATTTTCCCCATGTGTATCTATAATATAAATAAAATTTAAAACTATTAGATCCATTATTAATTTCTATAATCATTAATAATGTGACTAAAGATAAATTACAGTTTTCCTGAGCTCTGAATATACATGCATGGGTTACATGACACATATGAAACCTTGTTTGCTAGATATTTCTTAAAAATGTACCATTCAAATAATGACTAAAACTTGTACATAGCAATATTATTTCACTATGACTTTGCAAATCTTTTCATGTTACTGGTATTGCCCTGAGAATTTTCTTTTCTGACGTAACATTCATCCGTGACTGTAAGTGAGCTCCTTTACATCTTGCATAAATATAATTTATGCTGTTTTCTTCCTTCCCTTCAAGTTTTGTTTCAATGGGAAATACGATGGGTGTTCTAGATAATTAGTAGACACAGCTGGCACATTTAAAAAGTGTCTCAGATAATATTATGTAATCAGTAAATCAGAACATCCTTCCTCAGGGAACATCACTGAGGAGGAGAACTACCATAAATTCTT
This sequence comes from Echinops telfairi, assembly GCF_000313985.2. Lineage (NCBI taxonomy): Eukaryota > Metazoa > Chordata > Mammalia > Afrosoricida > Tenrecidae > Echinops > Echinops telfairi. Next base: position 405,404 of record NW_022103958.1, on the reverse strand, counting down.
CCTACCAAAGAAAAAGAAACAAACTGTCTTTCATTCTGATGGTCAACGGGATCCTGGTAATTTCCCTTAATTTATGACGTTTGTGTGTAGACATTCATATACCATTCATAACTAATACCCTCAAGTATCTATTTCATTGAATGGGGTTCCCTGTGTTCTTAGGGTATTTTCAGGACATTGTTTTCATTATTTGAGCATTTGAACTTGTCACCAAATTTGTTTGATTTGTGTAAGTTGTGTGTGGCATGTAGATACTATAAGTAAAGAGAGAGTAGGTAATGTAGGATAACCTCATCACTAATCTCACTCAACTAAATTTATTAAAGACAGGACTGCCAGGCCATCATGGCACATTTGAATTTTATCTATTTCCAAGTCATATGAAATTTTTGGTTAATAATAAATGATCTTTCTATACAAATATTGACTTAGAAATATATTTAGCTTACACATGAACTATGAGATGCTTGATAAACTAGAAATAATTTTAGGAAAATCATTGGCTAGAAAAGTCATGTTTTAGTTTTCATTGCTATTGGTTTTATGATTCGTGTTGTGTCCTTCCATTACTAGATTGCTTATGAATAAGTCTTATTTTTCAAAATAGGCACTACAAACTGTGTAGACTGACAAACATTTTGTTTGGTTTCTGGAAGTTACAGAACCATGGAGTATATGCTGAAGCAGAATGAATCATAGCTATTATCACCATATCTATTTCTGTTTCCTGTCTATTTCGAATAGAGCTGTTTCAAATTTATATATTAAGATGTTCAGAACAAGTCATTGATATTCTTCTCCACAAAAAAAGATTCACTATCTGATTTTCTCAGATAAAATAGGAGTCCTGGTTGCATAGTGGTTATCTGCTGGGCTGTGATCCATAAGGGAGGAAGAGTGGGCTTTCTGCTCCTGTAAAGGGTTGCTGTCTCAGACACCCACAAGAGCAGTTCTACCCTGCTCTATAGGCTCACTGTGAATCAGAAGTGACATGATGGCAGGGAGTTAAGTTGTTTATCAGATAAACAACTGTGTGAGGAGTCTTAGTGACGCTGTGGTCCAGCACGGACTGTTACCCAAATGGTTAGTGATTTCTTCCTCCATGAGAGAAAGATGTAGTAGTCTGTTTCCATAAAGATTGGGAATCCTGGAAACTATAAAGGAAAATTCTGCTCCATATTACATGGTTATTATGGGTTGGCATGGACTCCATGGAAATGGGTTTATCATTATGTGGCTGCAGTAAAGGCTCGTGCTGATGAGAAAGCCAAAATCTAAGCTTCATTATCTTCACATTATGCCTGTCTACCATTTCAAGAATATGAAAATCCCACAAAATTTCTCAGAAACAGAAAAAAGCCAGAGGAAGTAAGTATTCTGTGTGGAGAAAATATTACGTGTATGAGTTATTACCTCTAAATTAGCAATATGGCATTTTTTTCAAATTGCTCACCTTGAAAGTATAATCTATGCCAATATAATGAATAGTATATTTCATTAAACACAAATAAACAAACAAACTCATTGCCATCAAGTCAGTTCCAATCCATAGTAACCCAAGGGGCACAGCAGAATGTCCCTGTGGGTTTGCAAGACTGTAACTGTTAATGGGATATGAAAGTGTGGTCTTTCACCTGCAGTGTGACACGTGGTTTCAGACTGCTGGCCGTGGGGTTAGAGACCCTACTCACCATCCACTATGCACCAGGGAGGATCTGACACTTTTGGGAAGGAGGTTCTTCTACAGCTTGTGCTAAATAAAATCAGATTCAGGGATTGCTTTTCCATCCTGAAGTATGAAGAAAAAGTCCCCATTCTGTCTACAATTAGTTTAATTTGTTTAGCTAATACACCTGAACACTAATACCAATTCCTCTGTTCTTCCCAGAAATGGTCGCTGGACTAAATGGGCCAAAGGAACCTAACAGTATTGACTGAATTCATTCTCATTGGAGTCACACGGAACTCTGAGCTGCATTTTGTCCTTTTTGGAATCTTCCTTATTATCTACTTGATCACAGTGTTTGCAAACATGGGTCTGATCTTCTTGACCAAGGCAGACTCCCGCCTAAACACACCCATGTATTTTTTCATCAGACACCTGGCCTTCATTGATCTTGGTAATTGTACTGTCATTTATCCCAAGATGCTAGTAAATCTTGTTGATCATAAAAATTCCATATCCTATTATGAATGTGTCATACAAATGGCTTTTTATATTCTATTTATTATCAGTGAACTCTTCATTCTGTCAGCCATGGCCTATGACCGCTATGTGGCCATCTGCAACCCTCTACTCTACAATGTCATCATGTCCCCAAGACTTTGCCATACACTTGTGGGAATTCCCTATCTCTACAGTACCTTTCAGTCTCTGATGATCACCAGTAAGATTTTTACCTCGACTTTCTGTGACTCTAATGTCATTAGTCATTTCTATTGTGACAATGCTCCAATCCTACCTTTGCTCTGTTCAAATAAACGAGAAGTAGAATTGTTGATGATAGCAACTTCAGCAATTAATTTAATGTCCTCGCTCCTGGGCCTGCTTGGATCCTATATATTTATTCTGATGTCCCTATTTCGAATGAATTCTGCTGAGGGCAGGAGAAAAGCTTTCTCCACATGTGGCTCTCATCTGACAGTGGTGACTGTGTTCTATGGGACTCTACTCTTTATGTATCTGCAGCCTAAATCCGCACATTCATTTGAAACGGACACAATGGTCTCAGTGTTCTACACATTAATCATCCCCATGTTCAATCCCTTCATTTACAGTTTAAGAAACAGAGAAGTGAAAAATGCTTTCAACAGGCTCTTTAAAAATCAATGCAAACTTTGTATTTGATATTCAAAATAAAATGCTGCTTTAATAAGATTTGAAAAAGACAAATATCACTTGATAATAATTCCAGTCGATATAATTACATTCTCTTTAGTTCCAAAGTAAATGCTAATTGTAAAGCACAGGCAAATGGATTGTTTCCCTTATGGTCATCCAAATTGACTTGACTTA
>NW_022103958.1:400681-401917 GCF_000313985.2 Echinops telfairi | reverse complement strand
GCGGAATTTCATTTATCACGGTAGGGTCTAGAACGGATTAACCGCAATAAACGAGGGTTCACTGTATAAGCAATATTGGAGACAAATATTTTTTGTATCCCTGCTAAAAGAATTAATAATTCATTGGCCCCATATCCTTTCTTCTTGGATAATCATTTCCACCCTATGCTGTATTCAAATCTTCATAAGCTATGAAATAGGCAAATGTTATTCAATAATGATATTTCTAGGATATTTGCTTCATTATAGGATTATTTTGAGTCCAACTTAACAGTGTATAACAAAATTACAGGGCAGAGAAAGAGAAAGCACATGCAATTGAATTGTTTCCCTTCTAATCATTTAAATTCATATGAATCATCAGATTTGCATTTTAAATAAAATATCATGCCCTTCCCAAGATTCCTTGTTTCTAGTTCAATGTTTCCTGAAGTAATTCCATGGGAGCTTATAGTTGTCCCCTTGAAGATTTTTTGGACACCACAATGCTAAATTATTCATTAATTATTGCCAGTGTTTAGTAAGATACTGGATCTTCTGAATTTATTATGATTGTACTTTCTGGACCTAAATCAACAGTGCAAACAAAATATATTTGTTTACATTATCATGAATAATGTATTAGCCCTCTTAGCAGGCTATTTGAAAGTGACAAATAATCTTAACAATCCATTCTGTAATCAAGCAAATATCTAGACTAGTTTATTTTAATATAATAGCATTTAATTTGATTTATTTATTCTTTAGATGCCTAGTACTCTCCTTAGCTATCTAGAGTCCTTTGTTCTGATTCTACTAATCATATTTTATTACACAGTACTTAAGCACATACAGACAGTAATTGTGAAATTGATGCTAGTTTAAAAATAAAACTAAATACATGTATAAGTGTGCTTTACACAATTGATGTATGTGTGGATTGTGATAAGAGTTGGATGAGCCCCAATAAAATGATTATAAAAATATAAATAAAGATGCATGGGAAGATATAATTTTTAATAGTTTATAGCTGACTAGGAGCATTATCATTAAAAACTATTTCAAGAAAGAAGAAATATTGATGTATTTTCCAATTCATAATGTCAATGTATTTGGAGAGGGTTACATTGATAAAGTATATAGCACAATATGTCAAGAGACAAAAAAATTCATGATGAAAAAATTTTACATATATACACTGTCCAAACAAATTAAGGCACAAATAACAAATAAATACAGGGTTAATTTGAACAGTTA
>NW_022103958.1:397848-399249 GCF_000313985.2 Echinops telfairi | reverse complement strand
AGAGCTTACTGACAAAGAGCCTTATGGAGTGCAGACAGGGCCCTGGGAGCTGGAGGAGCCTCCTGGAGATCCCTGTGCAGACAGAGCATTGGGAGATGGAGGAGCCTCCTGAAAACCCCTGCCAGCATTGAGAATCTCCTACCGTCACTGGATCCACAATATTTTCCACCCACTGCCCTGTGATTGTCTTGTATTCAGCATCATTGCATGTGTTGTGTGAGGCTGAAGAGACATTTATAGATTGCTATCAGGCATATGGGCTAATATCAGACCTATGAAGTCAATCTGCACTGGGCTGGGATGTTTCCTCAATATTCAATTGCTTTGTATATAAAGCACTTTCTTATGCACATATGAGTGTCTATTCACTTGTTTCTCTAGTCTACTCAGACTAACACACCATCCATCATTGTTTCTTTGTATAAACTTTAATCGACTGTTATTTCTCAGACATTATGATGTTTTTAAATTTGGGGGTTCTTTTTTGTTGGTCAGGAGGTACTATTCAACAAGAGGGTATGAAAGAAATTAAAAATTCCTAAGCTATCACTGGTAACCTCTAAGCACCATCAACTTCTTTGGCACTGGGTGGGTCTTTGTAGCAGCTGTGGCAGCCCTAGGGCACAAGAATGGATAGGCACGAGTCCTATAGAGTCCCTCTACTGTTTGTTTTGTGATTTTATAAAGGCCCAGCACTGCTCTGCTGTTTGAAAATGGTCGAATTTGATTCTGGGAGCTTTGGACAGACTTTAGTGCTCTGCTTAGTGGTGGAGAGCAGTGGGGTATTAGCCCTGCCTCTTTTGCACTACTGTGCTAAGCTCATTTTTGTCTAGTATGTAGCCTGCTGCAGGGTAGAGAAAACAGAAAGATGAAAAGGACACAAACAGGAGAAAATCCCCACCTAGTCTGGCAGCCCAAGTCTATTGGAGATGGCCTGGCTGCAAGGTGAAGTGTTTAAGATCCACACCTTGATCCTGGTCCATTATTGAGTAAAACACAGAGAAAAGGAAAGAAAGAAAACTGCTCCATGCTGAATGGACCTTGACACCTCCCCCCCCCTTAATGCACTCAGGAGCCCCCGGGGAAAGGTGTGGCCCAGTCACCACTCTAACAGTCTCCCAAGGGGTGTGATGCACTGTTGTGGGACCCCCAACCCCTCAATGATCTGTCCTTCCTTCTTTGCATACTCAAAGGCCTTGAATTCATCAGTTGTTCATTCCCTGTGAGGATATTTCAGCCCGCTCAGCTTTACTGTCTCCCTGCAGAGATTCAGCGCTCCTGGTTTATCTTCAGCATTGATTTTCTCGTGTCTGGTTTCTCAAAATGTTTGTGAAACTGAAATTTTCAAGTTCAATTCTCTTTCTCTCTCTCTCTCTCTCTCTCTCTCTCTCTCTCTCTCTC
>NW_022103958.1:388216-397748 GCF_000313985.2 Echinops telfairi | reverse complement strand
TTTTTTTAAGTTGAGTTTTAATACATACAACATATCATTCCATATTTCAATCATGTCAAGTAAAATTGTACAATTGGTACCATAATCCGGGTCCAACCAATTTTTTCTACTTGAACTCCTTGACATCATTTCTCTTTTATACTTCACTTCTTGTACCCACCACCTTGGGTTCATATAATCCCATATTTCTGAAAAATATAAAAGCATACAACACTTCAAGAGGGTGACCTACATTGATATAACACCTCTGAGATACACGCTGCTATGATTGAAATTCTCAATGTTAAATTTTTAATAGTAAAATTATTCATGTTGCTCAAAATTAAAATACAAAATGAAAATTCGTCCTCCCCCTCCCACCCAGTAATTGCACTTGGTGGATAGCACCATTTTATTAATAATTAAAGCCTAATTAAACAGCTGGATCAGAAGTGGGCTATCACCCTGAAACACTCTCCATACAGGACAAAGAAATTCCAGGATTTTGATAGTTCCAAGTAGTGGGCTGCCTTAAGGGGAGGGATATTCAAGTAGATGCATTCTTGTCAGGTGAGCAGGGTGGAAGGTGCTGGGGAACATCAGAGCTGTAGGTAATAACTCAGGGTCTAACAAGGTAGTTTACATTTGTTGCAACCTGGGCAGGCAAAGTCCAAAGACATTTCAGGAGAGTCAGGGCTGTCAGAAGAGTAGGGCTGGGGGAGGAAGGAGAGGGGAGGCTAGCTCCTAGCAGGGGTTGAAGGCAGTTTAAAGCAAAATGGAGTTCCACATGATAAGCTAGGTTACTATGGTGTTAATTCCTTTTTTTTCTTTTTAAACACTGGAATTATTCTAAGAATTTCCAAACAAATAATGTTTTTTTATCTTGCCTTTTTCCATGTACCAACATAAAATAGCTTGGAGATAATTTCATTATCAGTAGGAGTTATCTAATAAAAAGCAAAGGATTAAAAATGAGAGAGAGATTGGATTCTGAGGAAAATGTGCATGGGTATGTGGAGATTGGGAGTGATGTAGATTAAGAATATCATGCACAGATTCTCCACAAAGTTAATGATACAAAAGCCCAAAATAATATGAAAAGCACAAGTTTCTATTGAGTCTGATCTGGCAGTCCCAAAAGAATAAAGTCAGTAACAACTATGAAATTCCATTCAGCCATTTTCTACCTGCTGTTTGAAAATATACAGTGGGAAAATATACATAGGGTTTACTATTTCCTAGGAAAAAATATAAGAAATATGTTTAATCCAAAAGCAAAGAAATAATGAATTGGCATCTAAATTAATAATATCTTTTCACATGCTGAAGTTTTCTTGGCTATAAAATTAATAGGTGGCTTAGATTATATCTTCCAAACTTCTTTTCAATGTCTTCTAACTTTCCCTCTAGAATCCTTGAATATTGCAAATGATTAACTTGCTTGCTGCTGGGAGGGAAGAAAACAAGTAGCTTAAGTCTATTCAGAGGCATCTTGGAAGATTTCTAAAACATAAAATCAACTGAAAATGTGATTGAGAACAGTTTAATTCTGACACATGAGGTTGTAATCAGTTGGAGTCCACATGACCAGAATGCTTGTTTTGTATTATCTTTTCAATGACTTTTTAAAATTATCAAGATTTTAATCCACAGAAACCAACATGACAAAACAAAACAAAAGGTTGCTCAATAGCTTCAGTCTCAATCTAAAATGCGCTTCAGTAATTATAGAACTTGGAAGTAAGAAAAAAATTGTAAAGATGGCAAAAAAATATTGCTTGGGGCCAATGGATGTCTGAACCAAATCTTCCTATGAAGTCTGCTATCCATGCAGGGTCCCCAGATACCAGCAAGGGGAGAGGTTTGTCTGGGTGAATGGAAGTGGGAGAAGATAATAGTTTGCAAGTGCACAATTCGGTGATGCAGTTCAGGCCACTGGCCAATGACAAAGGAGACTTATAAACAGCTGGGGATGCCAATCTCTGAGTTTAAGAGATTTTGGTGTACTTAGTTTTTCAGTTATTTTTCTGAGTTCCAAGGAGCATGAGATTCTCTTTGGATGAGTTGAGAAGGTCTTCCCATGAGGGCAGCCAGATTCCCACTTCTCCTTGCCTTCATTATTTCGGAGAGTGTTTAAAAGTAAATATTTTATCACAAAGGATTTGTCTTGTTGACATATTGTTCTTCCTTCTTTACCAATACAACACTTTCCAAGTTAATGGATAATATAAATTGGAAAATGTGTCAATATTTTCTTCTGGTTCATAAAATATCTTTCACCATGATGTTCTCCATTACTTTACCAAGGATACATTGTTTAGTCTTTCCAATACATCTTTTATTATTTAGGTTTTTTTAAATCCAGGATCACTTACACAATTACTTGCTCTATATTTAGATCTAATCAATATAATCAGCACAAAGAACTAGGTATTTAGGGAGAGCACTAAGTCTCTAAAGAGGAAGTAAATCCAATTAAATGCTACTATATTAAAACCTTTACATTGCAACTCAATGCAAAGAAGACCAAATTCTTCACAATAGGACCAATAGAATACATCATGATAAATGGAGACAATGTTAAAGCTCTGAAGGATTTTGTCCTCTTGGCTCCACAATCAATGCTCATGGAAGCAGTAGTCAAGAGGTCAAAAGACGTGTTTCATCTGCTGCACAAGACCTCTTTAGAGTATTGAAAAGCAAGGAGGTTACTTTGAGGAATCGTGTGTTTGATCCAAACTGTGGTACTTTCCATTGTCTCATATGCATGTGAAACTGGGACAGTGCACAAGTAAGACAGAAGAAGAGTTCATGTATTTGAATTGTAGTGGTGGAGAAGAATATTGAAAGTACCATGGACTGCTGAAAGGACAAATCCATAAATCTTAAAGAAGGAGGACCAGAGTGCTCCTTCGCAGCAAGGATGGCAAGACTTTGTCTTGCATGCTTTGGACATATTGTCAGGAGAGATGAGTCCTTGGAGAAGGACACCATGCTTGCTAAAATAGAGGGGTGGCAAAAAAGAGGAACGCTCTCAAAGAGATGGACAGACCCAGGGACTGCAACAACGGGCTTGGGAATGGAAATGATTGTGAGGATGACACAGGACTATGCAGAGGTATGTTCCCTTGTGCATCGGGTCACTATTTGTAAGAACCAACTCAACACCATGTAACAACAACATATTAAAATAAACTACTTTAGGTATTTGACTAATTGCAGATCACCACGATTTTTTGTCAAAAATTGCACACAAATAAATCATCCATGGTGTAAACACAGATACTTTGACTGCATTGTTATTGAGGTTCAGAAAGTACAATCAACATAAAATTCAGAAGATCCTTTACCATACTAACACTGACAAAATGTAATACAAAATTTCAAACAATGGTGTCTAATAAATGTTCAGGGGGACAATTATGAGCTTCCATGGAATCACTTACAGTTACACTGAACTAGAAACAAGAAATCTTGAGCAGGACATGATATTTAACTTAAGGTGAAAATATGATGTTTAATATGAACGTAAATGAGTAAAAAGGAAACAATTAGATGTATATGTGCTTTATCATTCTCTGTCCTGTTCTTTTGTGATTACAAGCAGTTTATTTGCATTCATAATGGTCCTATAATGGAGAAAATACCATTATATTGACTGGAAACATGATAATCATTAAACTGCAGTTACCTATTTCATAGCTTATTTGAGTAATATTGTATATTAAATACATTACAGGAGTTCTTAAAGATCCTGTAGAAGGCATTTTTTTATATCTTTGTTTCTTTAGCTGCAAATGAAGGGGTTAAGCATAGGGATGACTAATGTGTAAAACACAGAGGTAATTTTGTCAGTGCTGAAAGGATGAGCAGATTCAGGCTGCACATACATGAACAATAGAGACCCATAGAACACTACCACCACTGTCAAGTGAGAACCACATGTAGAGAAAGCTTTTTTCGTTCCTTCAGCAGAATTCATTCGAAATATGGTCATCAAGATCATCATGTAGGACACAAGGACTGTCAGGAGGGAGGACATCAAATTAAATGATGCGAATGATATAATCATCAATTCAATTTGCCATGCACTTGAGCAGAGCAAGGGTATTAAAGGGACATTATCACAGAAGAAGTCACTGACGACATTAGAACCACAGGAAGTCAATGTAAAAATCTTACTAGTGAGCAAAAGAGACTGGAATGTACAGAAGAGGTATGGAATGGCTATGAGTAAGTACATGGCACAGTGTCAGCGACATGATCACATTATAGAGTAGAGGGTTACAGATGGCCACATAATGGACATAGTCCATGACTGCCAGAACGTAGAGTTCAGTGATAATGAATAAAACATAGAAAGCCATCTGTATGGCAAATTTTATAGTAGGAAATATTATTTTGATCCAAAAATTGATTAGCACCTTAGGATAAATAACAGTTGAGTTACCAAGATCAATGAAACCTAGATGTTGGATAAAAAAAATACATTGGTGTATGTATGCGGGAGTCCACCTTGGTCAAGATGATCATGCCCAGGTTGCCCACAACTGTGATCATGTAGATGATGAGGAAAATACCAAAAAGTGGTAGATGCAATTCATGTGTCTGTGTTACTCCTATGAGAATGAATTCTGTCGGCACTGTTAGATGCTGTTGGTCCATTTAGTCCAATGATGTCTTGGCTTTCACATTGCATTTGATAAACAATTTCAATTACTTTTAGACTCAATGGAGATTCTTTTTAATAGTAAAATAGATACAATAATTATTACATCTTATTCTAGTTAAAATGACCTATAGGATGATACTACCACCAAAATTGGAGGAACCATATGAAACCATATAAAACAGGAATAACGTAGGTTCAGTCGTGTTTTGAGCATACATTTATTATAGTACCACATAGGTTGTTAATATAGAGATGCTAGACTTCATCTCCACAATACCATCATAATGTCTTTAGAATGTTTCCAATTTTGCTGTTAACATCATGTGGAAAATGAATGGTGCTAAAGAGACAGCAGAGATAATGTGAAACTAAGTAATGTTAAGTTAGGGGGTTGTCTCACTTCCTGCGAGACATCCCTGAGGAGAAGCCACATGGACCTACCCTGTTGGAGCCCTGGGTGATGGAGCAACCACATGGAGACGTCTGCCAGCCCTGAGATGCTTACATGCTCACTGATTGAGCTTTTCTCCTGTAGTCAGTATTATTGCGTGTGTTTTTTGAGATTAAATGAAGGATGGATGTCACGAGCAGTGCAATGAACAATTACTTAACTCTGACATTTTTGAGTGCTCGGTTTATTCACTGCAAACACACATCAAACAATTTAATAATCTTAAACTTAACTCAAACTACTAAGTATAAGAATACAAGGGTAAATATAAGCGTATAAAGGCAGTTCACTACACACATCATCATTCCAGCATCATCGTCCCAATAAGCATTGCCTTTGTCGGTGTACTCACCCGAGGTGGAATTGGAGAGAGCAGATATTGATGTCTCCTTGGTTCCCAGCTCTCTGAAAAGTCAGGGTCTCTACCAGGGTTTCAATCGGCAGTTTGGCTGGCTCCTTGACGTCCTTATCAGGGTCCTCCAGACCTTCTCAGGTGATTCTGTTGGCAGTTTCTAGGCCCCCCTTGGGAGTGGCTCAACTTTCTGTCGGGCTGAGTGTCACTTCTATTTCTTCTTAAACATTGAGTATCTTGTGTTGCTTTTTGTGATGTTGCTCAACGTCTTGCAAGGTAGTTCAACATCATGCAAGGGAGTTCTATAATACTCTCATCATATCCACCACCACCCCGATTCCAGGGAGCGTGATAATCAGGAAAATTTCGGGGAACCAAAACATCTTACCAATAATTGTTTATACAAGAATACAAATAAAATGAGAAAACATATCATAGAAAATATATTAGTAAAGGAGTCAACATCCAATGAGAAAATTTAGAAAAAAAATTCCAATAACTCTTCTTACTTTGAATAAGCAGAGATCTAAACAAGCTGCCAGCATTACCGTTACAGGTACATTTATGCGGGAGAAAAAACTTTTTCCAGGCTGTTGCCCAGTCCCAGTCACAGAGTTGTGGAATGACATCTAAAAGTATTTAGTTCCCAAAATATGATTAAGGATTTTAGCCACTTTGCGATCTTTGGTACTGTGTTTAACTAAATGATCAGCTTCTTGTAAGTGATTCAAAGCTAGCTCTTGATCAGTATCTAGGACATGTGGGACTATGATCTTTTCAATGAGTATATCATCAATGTTTGCAATGATATGTTCTGATAAAACGCATGGTGTCCATGTGAGAATTGAAGCATTGCCTTTTGTAATGATAATGACATTATTTAACAATAGCCAACTGTTTGTGCAATAGAGCAATGTGTTGTTTCTTGTGACATGATCATAGTACATAAGCTTAGTGTCACAGCAAAGCCATTTGAAGTGTCCTAGAGTTTGGACTCCCCAATGGTTTGTCTGTTTTATAGGCTGCAGTCATGTCCAATGAATGTTGTATGTCTTGGTGTTTGATCAAAGTTTCTTCATGCCATACATGAAAATGTCTTTTATCTATGATAAGTCCATCTACATATAATTTAGTATCTTTATATGAAAACCAGTCATCCCCAACTTCAGAAGGTATGAGCTTAGCTTCGTAACACAATATAGGTTGTCTATTGGTAGACAGGTGTGCACCGAGTCTGTGTTAGACAGAGTTCTCTAGAGAAACAAAACCAGAACACTACTAATTTTATATATATTTATACAGATAGATAGTTCAATTATAAAGCAGTACAAATGGCTCAGTGAAACTCACTCCTGTGAGACAGTTCTGAGACACTGGCAGTGCTTCAAGTCTTGAGGGCTGCCAGGTAGTCCTCTGTAGAGCAATTCAGGCTATCTGGGCACAGGCAGCAAACAGCAAGGCAGGTCACCAATAGTCAGCCAGATGACAGGGCCCAAGAGTCCCTAGCTCAAGAGAAGGAAATTCCAATGTTGTGGCGAAGCAGGTCTTGAAGGAACCTCAAATTACAGCAACACAGTCCACAGGATTAGGTGTCTCAGAGGTAATGTAGCTTGCAAATTGAGGCACAGAACAAGCAAGACATCCACACACTGGTCTGATGATAAAAGAGCAAGAGACAAGAAAGGCGAGGCTCACCGAGCCCTTTATCTCTCTGCCCTTCAATTAATCCCACATGTGTTTATCGGCCAAGTTGGCACAAAAAACTAACTACCTCAGAGTCACATCCACTGGGTTGTGTGATGTCCAACTTTACCTTCATGTTATCTATAGTGGAAAATCTGGTTTTTAAAATAACCAAATTTCTAATATCATTCCAGAAGGTAGTCAGTTGTTGCTTCAAGTACTCACATCTGGATTTCATCTTAAAGTATTTGATAGTGGTGGACAGTATTTCATTGACATCACCTTGTCTTTTGTGGGAATGTTGAATTTAACACATTACTTGTTGAAGATTAGCAATAGCCGTTTTGACTTTTTCAAGGGAAGAGGTTAGCAGTCCAGATAAATCATGTATAGTCTTCTATAAATTTAAAATGTAGACTTTTACGTGTCCCATATTTGTCAGTTTAATTTTTATATCTCGGATTTCTGCCTCTTTGGCAGCATCCCATGCTAAGTATGCAGTGCCAAAAATTGCCCCTGAAATCATGCCTAGAAACAGGAGTTTTCTAGACCCCCCTTGTAGTGATTGTCTGGGGATTTCAGGTAGTTGGACATTATTAGCATGTGGTGACCACCAGGGAATATAATTTTTTACCTTGAAATCCTCAATGTTGAATGAATATTGAATTCTGAGTAACTCAGATTTAGCATATACTAACTTTGGCTGGTCAAAGATAGGTAGGGAAGCTGGTGCTGTTTAAACGAACGGTGGTGGGTTTCAATCACCAGTAGTCCATTCTTTCCTGTAATGTTCTGTTATCAGGCAACGGGTCTGATTGAAACAACCTCTGTTTATTTTGCATGGTCTGATGCTGTTGCGAGAAATGAAGCAATCTTCACAGGATATTGGTTTGACCCAAATGGGTAATATTAATTCCCTTTCACCAATAAACACTGTTATGCTTAATTGTCCAAATTTCGTTCATCCATTGTCCTCCGTCATCCAGTAGCAGTGAAATATTTATATGATCAGTGGTCGGAAGTCTTTGGAAATCAGTATCTAATCCCCAATTGTTCCACCACTTAAATTTGTGATGCATTTTGGAGGAGGAATTAATATAAGTTAGATTGATCGTGGGATCTTCAGCATGGCATGGTAAAGGTGGGTCATTTCTATAGTCAGATGCAAATTTACTCTTTGTTATGAGCAGGGTGGCATGAATTTCTTTAATGGTAGCCCCACTTATAAATGTGCAATTCTTAATTTACCTAAAGAAGGAGCATCTCATAATTTATGGTATTGCAACAAAAATAGTTTGGTAGTTTAAAATCTATGTCTATGGCACCTATAAGAAATGTAGGTCATCCATTATTATCTTTAATGCTGAAGACCGCAAGCTTATCCTTCACGTGTTCCCTGCCTTCCTTTGTGAGTATTACATATATTTGGACACCTCCTGGGGTTATATCTTTCAATATCTGTATCTGTATATCTGTTCCTGTTACCGAGTTATTTTGTCCCCAGGTAAAATTTTTGTACCATCTATCCTTCCAATTGTTAAGGTCACCATAAGTTATATATTTTGCAATGATCTGATATTTCTGGGGGTTTCCAACTTTCAGGCAGTGAGGGAGTTCTGGGGAACTATTGCCTGTCTTCATAATACAAGTCCATTAATTTAAATTGGATCTTGGTTTTGTCTACTTCTGTAAAAATTATTATTTCATAGCATAAAATTTTCTTGTCATTGGGCCTGCCTATCTGTACTAAATGAAAGGTTTACAGCCATCTTATCAACGAGGACATTGGTACGGACAGACATGGCTGACATTGGCACATGAGTGCAAGCCCATAGGGGCATAATACATTTCAGAGACTTTGTCTGTATGATGGTCCGGATCCCTGTGGATAATAATGTGGGGTAACATTTCAGTGGTCCAATTATGATGGTACAATTTTTCTTTATAGTAATCTTCAGAGACAAATGCATGGTCTCTCTTTAAAGCTGGACATTTTATGTCACCAAGTATAAAAAAATTTCCTAAGGCATAAAAATTGGGAAATTCAGTCAATTTGAAAGTAGTGACATTTATATCTCTGTTAAAAATTACATAATCTGCAAAATATCTCCAGGACATAGGCACTTTTTCAAAATCGAAATGAGGTTTAGGGTCAGGTATTTCAAATTTGGTAGTAGTGGGCTATCTGGTGCTGCTTTCTACAGTTACCTCATCTCCTGCCGCATCCGTGGTTGTTGGAGAGACACTCTCATCATTTTCTGGTCCCTATTCAGAGTCCATGTCTAATATTTTAGGTATATAATAGGACCAGAACAAATGCTATCTGTTAACGGGTCCTATATAGTTTTTTTTTCTTTTTTTACACATTTTATTAGGGGCTCATACAACTGTTATC
>NW_022103958.1:364589-387268 GCF_000313985.2 Echinops telfairi | reverse complement strand
GGCACCATCAGCTTTGGATAAAATTTAGACGAATGTCCGGGAAACTTCAAATTTTATGTAGCTGTCATTAAACAACACGGTGATATAAGAGGTATGGGACACATAAGCTTGGCATTTTTTGGTAAAATTTCTGAACATTAAGTTCATGTTGCAAGAATGTGGTAAACTACATTTATTTAAGTCCATTTGACAATCTTGTGTGGAGAAGTTCTTATACTTTGGGACATTATAGTATCTATGTAGTCTATATCTCCACAGTACAGTGAGTGATGGCACCATTCTTTCCCCATTGACAACATACACAACTTTAGAGGCTCAATGTCTTCATTATCCTAATCAATATCCACGATGGCTAAGGTTTTAGAGAAGACATCCTCATTGTAGACTATTATTTTGCTGGTGTCGTCAGAGTCCTCGGAGGACATTATAAGCCTCATAGATGTTTTATATACGTTGTCTCTTGGGGTTGGGTCCAGGGCCTTCTGAGTTATCCCTGGACTCATAACAACGTAGGACGTCATCAAAGTCAATGGAATCAAAATCTTCAATCCAGGAAGATGTGGAGGGACCATCATCAGATCCTTGGAGGGCATGCACTTGGGATTGTTGTTGAATTCTTTGGAGGTGCAATATTAAAGGTTTAGTGATGTGGGCGTGCCAGGTTAGCAGGTGGGTCGATGGGATATATCTCAAAACATTGTTGATCTTTATCTAGTCAGCCAAATGGCAAAGAAGATGTTCCAGGTGAATATTAAAAAGGCCACTAGTAGATACTGTGGTGAGAAGCTGTATATGGTGTAGCAGTTTGTCCAGCTCCCGCAGAAGGTGAGTTCCAACACTTTCCAAGTCGATGCTCTGTTCTGGGGGATCCTAGCTCCCAAAATGGTGGCCTACATGAATCCAGGATCGGACATTATCCAAGGGTCTCAGTTGTAAGATGTCAGCCAGGTATCGATGATGCAAATGGCATAATTGGTAATTGGGAGACAGTCTGGGGTGGTTTCGTTCAGACCCTTTTGGCTGTGGCAAATGGTCCCGTGCCCGGTGAGCGGCAGGACCCAAAGGAGTGCAAACAGGATCCCCAGGGTGAGGACAACCACCTCAGAAAGCGCATAGTAAATTAGTGGGACTATGAGCACAGTATATGCGGATGTGTAATGCTCCCAGCAGGCTAGGGTTAAGGCCACTAGTATGCTGATGGGAGTAAGTATTAAAAATATTTCCCTGGGCACTGTGTGCAAAAAAGAAAAGTATATTACTCTCCAGGGAAAACCTGCTTCCATAAATTTAAATTTAGGCTTCCTTTATCACTTATGGTCCATACTGTACTATTATCATTCTGAGCTAGCATTTCACCCTTTATAATATCTTTGTTATTTCTATTCATTATCCATACCTTGTATGGTATAATTTTATGTTTGATTTCTGCAAAGGATAGTGAAATGTCCTGTGGTTTGGTGAACATTTTATCCAGAGGTGAGGGCCTATTAGTTCTGGGGGAAGTGCTAATGCTTCTAGCCATGAGATCACACAGTTGTCCCTTATTTTTTATTTTCTGAATTTTTAATTTTTCTTTTATTAAACCATTAATCCTTTATATAAGGCCCTCCGCTTATGGATTATAGGTTAGGTGATTCGTCCTTTGTACATCCCAATTCAGTGTCCATTCTCTTATTATTCTATTTTTAAAATGGGATCCCTGATCGGATTGCACATTCACCGGTGGTCCGTAAGCGGCGCACCAGTGATCTAATGATCTCCTTGTCATCTGTACCATCAGGGTTTCCATGGGTTTAGCATTACTAAAGAAGTGAGTTTATCTATAATTACACAAATGTATTGATTTTCCAAAAATATAAGTGGTCTATGTCGTCTATCTATAAGCGTTTATTAAACCTGGTCTCTTCCTTTATGTATCCTCATCTCCTGGGAAGTTTTGATATCTTATCCTTGCATGTTAGGCATCTACTTATAGCTTCCTTTACCTCGTGCCAAGTGACCCTCGAATTTCTTTCCATTATCCAGTTGTATACTGCATGTGTCCCTGCATGTCCCAAACTCCATGTATGCTTAATATGTCAATCAGGGATTCCCCTAATGGTGTCTCTTCCTTCCTGGGTGTCACTTTCGGTGTTCCTAGTGTCCTGTATTCTCTCTCCTCACGTTTAATTAGTTCTGGGGGCTTGCCTTTGGAGTGGATATATATCTTCCCTCTCATAACCAATGAGATTTTTTATGGCTGGTGTGCCTTATTATTCCATTCATCAACCTGTCTTCTCTTTTTCTGATGGGGAAACACATGGGGAATTTTAATAGTTATTTTGTCTTTCAAATCATATTTTTTCCCATATTTCTCTACTCCAAGTGTCTTGGCCGTTGATTTTAAAATTTCTAACAGCCCATTTTCCTGACCAAAGGGCAATGCCATAAGCAATGGCCCAAGACTCTGAAAATATATGGATTGTATTTTGATTTTCTTTTATGCTTTGTGTTATTGCTAATTTAACTGCTATTAGTTCAGCATGTTGTCCTGATTTAGTCTTACTCTCTTTGATTAAGAGTTTGTTGTCCTTCACCCTGATCACTGCTGCCTTCCATAGTGTCTCGTGATTTCGCAGGATGGAGGATCCATCTGTGAAGCAAGCATTTGTGAGTTCAGGGGAAGACTCAGGACCGCTTTGCCCAATGTTTGGGCCGGGATGTTCTGGTTCTCCTGTCTTTAATAGGGGGCTCTCCTTTGAATTCTGCCAAGGTTTCAAGGATCGTACTTGAAGTTCCTGCATTCTTCATAGTGTGTTGGAGATTCCATCTCCAAGCAATCTGTTTGGGGTCTAGACTAACTCCCTTCATATGTTTGAGGATAAGGTAAATTGTTTTTGCAATGGGTATGTGTGTCCTAAGCACACACTCCTGATCTTGATTCAAGGTTCAGCCTGTTGGGTGGCTGTATAGGCAGCCTATATGACTTGTTCTATTAAATTATATCTTGTTCTAGAATATGGGAATCTCTGAGTATAAATCCACATGGTATAGAATTTTCATCTCCAGGTGATTTTTTTAATATCTCCCATATGGCATTTCATCATTCTTTTTGATATCTATTCTTAATTTGTATTGCTTACCAGTCTTTCTAACTTTTGATAAGTTCTGATGTATTGTTTTATGTCTCAAAGCCTCTCTTCGTTGTGTTCCCCAAAGAAAATCCTCACTTTTTCTTATGACTTTATACATTGGTCTCAATAGCCATTGTAAACAGGGAATATGTGTTTTCCAATATCCAAATATTCCTATTAATTTCTGGGCATCCTTTTTGTTCTTTGGCTCATGTATAGTGTCCATTTATTCTAAAATTTTGTCAGATACCTTGTGTCCCGTATTGCTCTATTCACTACTTAAAAACTTCACACTCATGTCTGAATTTTTGTATTTTATTTTCATTCATTTCTTTGTTTCTTAGACTGTTAACTAACCGTGTTAGATCTTCCTTTAGGTCTTTTAAGTGTTCGTTGGTCAGTAATATGTAATCTATATAGGGATATAGTTTTGAGTCATTTTTTAATTTCAGTATGTGAGAGGCTAGTATGATGTGGGCTGTTACCGGGATGTTGAAATATCCCTGTGGTAATCTTAAAAATCTGTAATGTTTGCCTTCCCAAGTGAAGGAGGTGTCTTTCTGGCATTCCTATGCTAGGGGTATGGCAAAGAATATATCACACATGTCTATAGCTGCATAATATTTATTCTTTTCTGCTGACAATAAATTTATAATTTCCAATGAATCAGCTTGATTACTTATAATTTTAGGTGATATTTCATTAAATTGTCGATAGCCTATACTTAGTCATATTGTCCATTTGGTTTCCTAACTGGCGAACTGGATAATTATATTTGAATGTGGTATGTTGTTTTAATATTCCTTCTTTTTCTAAATCTTTAATTTTCTGTGTGATCTCACTGTGGCCCCCTTTAATGGGTACTATTTGAACCAGACTAAGCCTTGGGGCTTTGGGATTACAACAAGGGTGGATTTTGCTTCTTTAACATGATTATAACTTGTTTAATCTTTTTGTTTTTAATCTATACTGAAAATATTTTAGGTATAATATCCATTCCTACAATATTTGATAACCCTATGCCTCCAGCGCTTTGTCCTTTTATGTCTTTGTTATTTATTCTCCAGATCGTGTCTGTTATATAACAAAATATTACATTTCCTGTAATTCCTCTAATATCCACCTGTGTATTTCCCTGGACTCTCCTATTGATTGTACTGATTTGGGAGCCTGTGTCAACGAGAAATTTATCCAAATATTATTTCCCCCCATATATAATTTAAGTTTGTGTATGTTCTATTGTCTGGAAATACCCAGTTTATACAGGGCTTGTTTCCCAGGTAGATTTTGTTATCTCATAAAGCCCACTTTATCTCTGTGGTTGCTGGTCTGACCCATAACCCTGATGATTTGGATTTGGGGATCTCCAGGGTGCTGATTGGCCAGTTCAGAACACTTGAGTCCATTCACCCCCTGGCCGCTTGTTTCCCCAGGGTTTTCACTGGGGGCTTTCCTAGAATTTTTTTAGAGGTGAGGGCTTCCTAGAATTATTGTAGGTCCCAGGCCCATTTCCAAATTGGGAGGTCTATGTGGGGGCTGTGTATTATATATGGGCTTAAATTGTGGAGTTTTCTGAGGAAAACCCCTCTGAATTACCACCAGTGGGTTTGTTATTTGTGCCAAAAATGAAAGTTTTGGCTGTCTTAGACATAGGTCTTTTTATAGCTACAGCATTCTCATCATTTCTCCCACTGTTCTGCATCCTTGCAAGGCAGAAGCATAGATTAATTTTAAGTTCTCAGGTGCACCTGTGAGAAAGCCCCATTCAATGTCTTCATCGGCAGGAGTCGCTGTGGGAGTTTGTAAGGTATTGTCATACATCATTTTAAGCAGTGCCCAAGCAACTTTCTTAGCACCTGTGTCCCTTCCTTGGGAGTATGTCACCTTAATTTCTTGGAATACCGTGATACATCTATGTAGAGCTCTACCATATGGTAGGCTAGACTCACCCAGAAACATAGTGAACCCACATCCTGCAAGTGGCTTCCACAATATTTCTTCAAGGTGTCTTGTACCTCATGATTCTCACAAATGAAAATAATATTCAATAAGTCTCATCCAGAAAGCTGTATTGTGCTTCCTCCTTTGTCCAAAAAGGTGACTAGCCAGCCTATGTCTGTTTTTCCTTTCTGGGCTAAATCCTGTCTCATATTGACATAATCTTGTCTGGTGTATTCTGACACTTCTGTGAGCCTCTCTTCTTGTCTGGTTGGATTTCCCCAGCAGTCTAGGTTTTTCTTCACTTTTGTGACAGTGCTTGGGTTACATTCTTTGGTTTCCACAGGGATGGAGTCTTTAAATGGGTTATTATCACTAAGGCTCAGCTTTTGTAAGTGCTGGGTGACTAGGGTCTTTTCTTTAGGTAAGTCATTGTGGAGTTGGCCACATGCTTATAGTAAAATGGATGGGACTTCCATAGGTTTGGCTCTTTAAATAACTGGTTTTACATTTCTAGGGTTCCTTAAATCTATTTCCAAAGTTCTGGGTTTGTAAGCTTCTTATCTTTCACAGCCTGCCTTACTTCACCCCACAGGCTGCAGAGAGGCAGGTCCTGAGGTTTTTCTTTTTTAAACATGGAAAACATGGTTGTATAAGTTTTGGGTCCACAAACAATTCTGTAATTTCCTCAAATAATGATATAATAGTATTAGATTGTTTGGTAGCATCCGTCTAATCATATAGTAATAGTAATGAATTTTGGCTTCTATTTTGTACCTCATTGACTGGGTCCATACACACAGGCATGAGAAACTGCCCTTATTGTCGCACCCCTTTTAGGAAAAAATAGTTATTTCTAGCTCCTCTTAGTACTAGGATTGGCATATAACCCCCGCCATCAGTGCCTCTTTTCATCATGAGCAGCGCGACTTTTCGTGGACCCTATGTTTCCATATGAGTTTGCTGGTCCTCTGTGCCTGGGGTGGCCTCTGCTCAGTTTGGGTATCGCTTCCCAGGTTGGGTGCCACTGGAATCAGTCATCAAATGGATGGAATGTAACCACTTTTCAGTCTCAGAGACCCCTTCCCTCGGTGTGTCACGTCCCCTGAGTCTCAGTCTGGAGAGGTTTGATAGCTAGTTCGAATTACAACTGGGACTCCTTAATTATGTCGTGAGCAGCGCCATCAATAATTACTTAACACTCTTTGACATTTTCGAATGCTCTGTTTATTAACAGCAAACACACAACAAACAATCTAATAATCTTAAAATTAACTCAAACTACTAAGTATAAGAATGCCAGGGTAAATATAAGAGTATAAGGGCAGCACACAACACACAACATCCTAGCATCATAGTTCCCATAAACATTGCCTTCATCGGTGTACTCACCCCGGTAGAGTTGGAGAGAGCAGGAGTAGATGTCTTCTTGGTTCCCAGCTCTCTGAAAAGTCAGGGTCTTTCCCAGGGTTTAAACAGGCAGTTTGGCTGGCTCCTTGACGTTCTTATCAGGGTTCTCCAGACTTTCTGTGTGGGGTGGTTCTTCGGACCATCTCTGGGCAGTTTCTGGGCCCCCTTGGGAGTGGCTCAGATTCTAGGGCCCTCTTGGGAGTGGCTCGACTTTGGGTCAGGCCTAAGTGTCACTTTTATTTCTTCATAAAAGTGGAGTTTCTTTTGTTGCTTTTTATAACGTTGCTCAATGTCTTGCAAAGTAATTCACCATCTTGCAAGGGAGTTCTATAATGCTCTCATCAGCAGACAGATAAATGGCTCTGTGAGCCTCACACATCTAATTCTCAGGTCTCTGATGGTCAGACCAGTTGTGGCTGGCTGCCTTAGCCAGTTCTCTGCCTCAGCTTGCAAGGCTCACTTCCTGAGAGACATCCCTAAGGAGAAGCCACATGGACCTACCCTGATGCAGCCCTGGGTGCTGGAGCAGCCGTGTGGAGTTCCCTGGCAACGCTGAGATGCTTACACACTCACTGATGAGACTTTCCTCCTGCAGTCTGCATCCTTGCATGTGTTTTGTGAGTTTGAGGAGGACGTTGTAGATCAATGTGGGACATACAGGCTAATGTCGGCCTTATGAGCTTGGACTGGAATGGTTGGGATGCTCAATATACAATTACCCTTTATATAAAACTACCTTTTGTAAAATATGAGTGTTTATGAATTTTGTTTCTCTAGTCTACCCAGACTAACACAGATGGGATTAGGAAAGAAGGAATGAAAGTGAGAAGCACAAGGAGGATATGGGATAAGTGAAGTTACTCTACGACAATTACACTCCATGGGATGAAACCAAATTTATAAAAGGTTAAGTGGGATATTGACCTGCTATGTAAACTCTCACCAATTTCCAAAATATTAAACAAACAAATGCATGATGATTTATTTCTACCATGGATATATATGTAATTTAAATACAATTTAAAGATTAGATCCATTATTAATTTCAATAATCATTAATTGTGTGACTAAAGGTAAACTACATTGTTTTTTTCTGAGCTCTGTGTACTCAGAATATACATTTTGGGTTAAGCGATATATACAACCTTGTTTGCTAGGTATTTCTTGAAAATGTATCATTCAAATGATGACTACAAATCATACATAGCCATAATATTTCATCTTGACTTTGCAAACATTTTCATTGTACTGGAATTGCCTTGGGATTTTTCTCTTTTCTTTTCTGATGAAACGTTCATCAGTGACTATAAGTGTGTTCATTTACGTCATTTCTGTCTCCATGGGACTGCACATATAATTTATGCTGTTTTCTTCCTTCCCTTCAAATTCTGTTCCAATGGGAAATAGGATGGGTGTCCAAGATAATTAGCAGGCACATCGGGCACATTTAAAATGTTACATAATCAGCAAATTACATAATTTTACATAATCAGCAGATTACAACCTACTTCCTCAGGGAGCATCACAAAGGAGAACAACCATAAATTCTTCCTACCAAATGAAAAGAAGCAATACTTTGGGAGAAGAGAATCCATTTTCTTTATTTAAGGAGGACTGGTAAGAATTGTCTTCATTCTGATGGTCAACAGGATCCTGGTAATTTCCCTTAACTTATGGCATTTGTGTGTAGACATTCATAGACCCATTCCTAACAAATCCCTTCAGGTATCCATTTTATTGAATGGGGTTCCCTGTGTGGTTAGGGTGTTTTCAGGACATTCTTTTCATTATTTGATCATTTGAGCATGTCCCCAAATCTATTTCATTTGTATAAGTTGCGTGTGGCATGTAGATACTAAAAGTAAAGAGAGAGTGGTAATGTAGGATAACCTTATCACTAATCTCACTCAAATAAATTTATTAAAGACAGGACTGCCAGGCCATCTGGTACATTTGTATTGTATTTATTTGTGTAAGTCTTATGCAATTTTGATTAAAAATAAATTATCTCTGTATATGATTATTTACTTAGAAATGAATTTAGTTTACACATGAACTATGAAATACTAGATAAACTGGAGACAATTTTAAGAATATCATTGGCAATAAAAGTCATGTTTTTGTTGTTTGCATTGCTATTGTCTTTATGATTTGTAGGTTGTGTCCTGCAATTACTGCATTGCCTATGAATAAGTCTTAGTTTTCAAAATAGGCACTAGAAACTGAGTAGACTGACAAACATTTTTTGTGCTTTCTAAAAGTTACAGAAGTGTGGAGAATGTGCTGAAGCAGAATAAATCCTAGCTATTATCACCATGTCTAACTACTTCTGTTTCCTGTCTACTTTAAATAGAGCTTTTTCAAATTTATAAATTAAGATGTCCAGAAGAAACAATTCATACTCTTCTCTACAAAAGAAAATTTCACAAAATTAAGAACTTAAGTGAAGAATTAGTGACTGACAATGGAAATAGAGGTTGACTTACTATGTGTTAGAATGATACTTAGGAAATCACTAAAGATGTCAAAGTGACAAGATTGCTATTGGGTTATGATTTCCTGTAATCAATCCATAAGTAAGTCTATCCTACAATGGAACCCTATAATAATTCCAGGATTAGCAAATTTCAGATAAAAATGACCAAAAACCATCCTCAGCAAGAAACTGCTGGACCCAAAGCTCTAAGTGTGAAGATTGTTGGTGACTCCTGAGAGTTCCCACTTGAAAGTTGTGCAGGATAAAACTTAATATTCCATTATACCCCAATAATACTCTCAGTATTGTATGCCAATGAACATTTTGAACTACATCTACTGTGCCAACAGAAAAAGCACATTTTGCAGTGTTCTAACCCTGGTATCATCGTGGTTATGCACTGGGCTGTGATATGTAAGGTCCACATGTTGAAACCACTAGCCCCTGCATGGAAGAGAGATGGGGTTTTCTACTGCAGTAATCTGTTACAGTCTCAGAAACTCACAAGGCAGTTCTACCTCATTCCATAGAGTCACTAGGAGCTCATAACTACATAATGGATGGAGTTTGTTGTTTTCTGGTTTGGGATTTTAATATTATCAAAAGTACTCTCCATGTGAAAAAATAAAATACTAATTAAAAACCAAAAACCAAACCGTTGCTGTAGAGTCAATTCTGATTCATAGGGTATAGAAGAATTGCCCCTTGGATTTTCAAAACTCTGATCTTTATAGAAGCAGCGACCCACTGAATGTGAGAGGACGTTCAAAGGGCACCCAAGTGGGTTGGACTACAGGACCGGCACAAGTACATTCAGGGATTTCCACTTTGCTTATGGGGTTTCTTCATAGAACTATGAGCAATGACAAGGGGAAGAACTTAATACTTAAATACTAGAAAATCGGTGTGTTATTCTCTTTAATTTTTCCATTGTGCAGCTATAGGGAAAATATTGATGTAAGTAATATAATAAATGGGTACATATTTTCAATGTCATAAATACCCAATTATCAAGGTTGTATGAAAGGAAATTTAAAAAATGGAATAGTCAAAATCTTTGAATAATGATATAAACCTAGATATTAGTGAGAATGAATTCAATTGCTGTGGGTTTTGATGATACTTTTTTCTATAAAAAGATTAAAAACAAGAGTCTTGTTTAGCAGTTTGAATTCATCAAGCAGCTGTTTGAAAAGATTTAGCAGTCTACCACAGACATGACTATACTTGAGAAAACTGACAATACCTAAAATACAATAGGCAGTTCTACTCTGTCACATGGGAGAAGGGACTGTGATATAAAATGGACTCAACAGTACCTAACAACAAGAGTAAAAATAAATAGAATTATCAATATAGACTGGACATCAATTTGAATCTAGAATATGTAATTGTTATATTTAGAGTACAAAAGTGTAACATACTGATAAAAGGCACAAATAACACAAAAGTACAAATAAAACAATTAAATGCTAAATATATAAATGAGTATGAAGATACTAGCTGGTAAAAGTTTTCCAGGACAGAAAAATTATTTTTGATACATGTCACTGGTTTTGAATCCTATAAATGTAACCACCAAATATCAAAAAAAATATTGAAGGTCAATTCCTTCTCTATTTTTGGGGGGGACAGAGGAATGGCTCTTATTACATAATATTTAGTAGTCATGCTTAATCAAGAAGGTCAACTTGTTCTGCTAAATAATCTTAATACACTATACATATTTATTTCGATGTGGTAACATTAAAATAATTTGTGTCCTTTATCTGTACAACTTCACAAACTGGGAATAAATAAAGATACACAAGACCTTTTCTTAAAGCAGATAAGATCAACAGAGTTAAAATTATATTTATTGAGAAGCTAAAGACTAACCTTGGCCCTTAGAAACACCAAACTGCAAAGGAGCTCTTGGTTAGAAAGTATGGAAGAGGGTGCATGGGAGGTGAGACTCTGACCTTGAAGTCTCATAAGTGGTCTACTTGAAGTGATCTCCCCACCCCCAACTGCTAAGCTGTATTAATATAAAGTAACTAGTCAAAATTTAAAGCATTCTGATCAAAATGGGTCTTGACGTGCCTGTTGAAGCCTGGCTGGTCATAGTCAGGCGGGAACTGCTCACTGCACGTGGGGCACCCCTCCCAGTGACTCTCAGCATGTTCTTCAAACTTGCTCTGATCAGAGTTCGGGGGGAACATTAACTCACAGAGAGGACACTTTTGGTGAACATCAAAGCTGGAATCAAAGCAAAAGCCGGTGCCAGGCCCAGGTAAATGCTGACTTGGGCCACCAGGTGCAGAGGACACATTCTCGTCTTCTTTGCCATCCTCGGGGTCTTCTAAACCATCGGGTCGACTCAGGTTTGGAGCAGGCTGGCTGCAGACACCATTGCCTTCCAGTCCCCAAGAGGGGACTCTCCCGGGTGGCCTTTGGCTTTCCTCTGGATGAAAAGCACCATCTGCTCCGTCTCTTCTTTCCTGTGCTGCGTTAGGATTGCCATACTGCAGAGTGGGCTGTGCACCGGGCAAGGCGGGAACCTGAGCATTCTGCTCTGCGCTCTGGGGACTCCGGCCTTCCATTTTCCTTTCAGCTTGGTTTTCTCGACTCCTTTTAATGTCTTTATACTTGTCTTCTACTTCAGCTAGTTGTAGTTTCACACTTGCAGTGATTTTCATTTGTTCTTTCCATTTTGATTCCATTTTTGTAAGCTCATCGGCATATCGATTACATTTTGTTTTCTCTTCCTGCAAGAGTTGTTTACATTTTTTATACTTTTCTGTTTTGTCTGCAATTTCTTTGGTCATTTCACAAAGTTGCCCCTTTCTTATCATCTCAAAATCAGTCTCAGCTGCAGACGGGAGTGGTTTTACATCTACCGTAGAAGCAGCTGTAGGTAGATCTGTGTTTATTGAGACATCATGCACTTTCTGCTGGCTCCCAACTTTCTTTGGGAAAACACCATTATGGGCGGACTGGTCTGCAAGCCTGTTGATTTGCTTTTGGAGTCTCTGGCAGTCCTTGAACTTTTCTTTTTAATGATCTGGAGCCATCTGAAGGTGAAGCTTCACATCTTCCACTTCTCTTCTCAGCTCGTGCCCCACTGTATCAGACTTTTCCCGATCTTTCTTTACAGCACTCAGTTTAAGTTCTGCCACTGCAGCTACCAACTGCTTTTTGACTTTCTCCTTTTCCAGACGCGCAGTACGTAGAGCAGCCATCGTCTTATCACGGACATTTACAGCATCACTGAGTTCTTTGGCCAGAAAGACAACTTCCTGCCGAGTTGCCTGAATCTGTTCCTCTGCTTTCCAAAGCTGCTCCTTTCAAAGACATGTATGTTCCTTACTCGAAGTAAGCAAAATAGTCCTTTGAAGATTTTCCTTTTCAGCCAAGCAGAGCTGCAGCCTACCAATTTCTTCTTTGCAATGAGTGCTCATGTTTTCTTTGCTCCCATGTAAATTTTTTAAAGTCTGAATCTCTGACACAAGCTTGGTATTTTCTATTTCTGTGTTCTTCCGATGGACCTTATACATTTCCTTCTCGTCCTTTTCTGTCTTCAAGTGACGTTCAGGCTGTTCTCGTTCATGCTGGCCCTTCCTGAGTTTGTCTGCTAAGCTGTGCAGTTCTGTTTCTTTTCCAATTGCTTTGCGTGTCACCAACGCAATACCTTCTTCAAGTCGGGCAGCTTTGGATGTAGCGTCATCATATTTCTTCTTAAAGCCTTCATGTTCCTTTTTAAAATTTTGTGATACTTCAATAAGACCCTCTTGCTCTGCTTGCAGTTGGTCACATTTTTCTTTCTCATGATTAAGTGCACTTTCCATTCTTCCAACTTGTTCTCAAAGTTGAGCTGTTTCTTTCTCCAGAACAGCAATTAACTTTAACAGTTCTTCTTTCTCTGTCATGATTTTTTCAATTTTCAACTCGAGAAGGCCAGCTTGTGTGGTCACCACCAACATGTCAGAATTCCCTTCATCTTCCAGAGGAAGCAATTCTTCAACTGGAGAAGCAGCTTGAAACTGGAAAGGAGTACTCACTCCACGAATTTCACCCTTGTGTGTAACGTAACACAGCTGATACAATTCGCCATCATCATTTGTTAGATAATGCCCTTGAAATGTGAGAACACTATGAACTGTTGATCCTCCTACATAATGTTCAGGCAGAGGGGACCACAAAAATGTATAATAACCATGAGCTGTTCTTCATCCAACCTTGACTATACCAATCCAATCTTTCGGATGGAGATGGATATATGGAGTTAAGGTGTAATGACATTCCAGATGAACATTAAGAAGATAGCTCTTGGCCACATTTTGAAAGATGACATGTGCAAACTTGGATGTCTGCAATGGGACTTCTTGAAAGGATGTCATTGTGTATCTGGGGCGGGGTAGGTTCTGGAGTAGAAGAGGTGCGCTAGCGATGACTCTGATCCTGAGATGCCATCAGCAGCTGACACTCTTGAGCCGCCTCCTCCTCTGTCCCCAGAATGGTGACACCTCCCTTCAGGGCCATGAGCCGGTGTTGGTCAATTCCTTCTTAATTCAAAATGTTTGTAAGCTCTCTCATCCCACATGGCATTAGGTTGGTGCAATGGAAATTAAGACATAATGGAATAGGTGGAGCAATACTAGTTGATCAGGGATGAAATGTGTTACTTACCCTGATTTTATCAGACAAAAGAGGAACCCTGGTTGCATAGTGGTTATCTACAGGGCTGTAATCCATAAGGTCCACAGTTTGAAACCACCTGGTACTCTGAGGGAGAAAAGTGGGCTTTCTAATCCTGTATAGAGTTACTGTCTCAGAAACCCACAGGAGCAGCACTACCCTGTCCTATAGGGTTGCTGCGATTCAGAATTGACTTGATGGCAGTGAGTTAGGTTTTTTATCCGATAAACAACTGCATGAGGCATCTTAGTGATGTTGTGGTTCAGCATTGACTGTTACCCAAATGGCTAGTGATTTCTTCCACCATGAGAGAAAGATGTGGTAGTCTGTTTCCATAAAGATTGGGAATCCTGGAAACTGTAAGGGACAATACTTCTACATATTACACAGTTATTATGGGTTGGCATGGACTCCATGGATAAAGGTTTATCATTATGTGGCTGCAGAAAGGGCTCATGAAAATGAGAAAGCCAAATATAAGCTTCACAAACTTCACATTATATCTGTCTACCATTTCAAGAATATGAAAATCCCCCCAAATTTCTCAGAAACAGAAAGAAGCAAGAAAAAGTAAGTATCCCAGTGTGGAGGTATACGAGGTATTACCTCTAAATTAGCAATATGGTATTCTTAAAAATGTATATGGCTCACATTGGAAGTATAATCAACATCACAATAATGAATAGCATATTTCATTAAAAACAAACAAACTCACTGCCACCAAGTCAGGTCCAATCCACAGTAACCCAACAGACATGGTAGAACTGCCCCTGTGGGTTTGCAAGACTGTAACTGTTAATGGGATATGAAAGTGTGGTCTTTCACCTGCAGTGACACGTGGTTTCAGACTGCTGGCCGTGGGGTTAGCGACCCTACTCACCACCCACCATGCACCAGGGAGGATCCTACAATTTTGAGAAGGAGGTTCTTCTACAGCTTGTGCTAAATAAAATCAGATTCAGGGATTGCTTTTCCATCCTGAAGTATGAAGAAAAAGTCCCCATTCTGTCTACAACTAGTTTAATTTGTTTAACTAATAGACCTAACCACTAATATTAATTCCTCTGTTCTTCCCAGAAAAAGTTGCTGGACTAAATGGGCCAAAGGAATCTAACAGTACTGACGGAATTCATTCTCATTGGAGTCACACGGAGCTCTGAGTTGCATTTTGCCCTTTTTGGAATCTTCCTTATTATCTACTTGATCACAGTGTTTGCAAACATAGGCCTGATCTTCTTGACCAAGGTAGACTCCCGCCTAAACACACCTATGTATTTTTTCATCAGACACCTGGCCTTCATTGATCTTGGTGATTCCACTGTCATTTATCCCAAGATGCTAATAAATCTTGTTTGTCATAAAAATTCCATATCCTATTATGAATGTGTCACACAAATGGCTTTTTACCTTCTGTTTCTTATCAGTGAATTCTTTATCCTGTCAGCCATGGCCTATGACCGCTATGTGGCCATCTGCAAACCTCTACTCTACAATGTCATCATGTCCCCAAGACTTTGCCATGCCCTTGTGGGAATCCCCTATCTCTACAGTACCTCTCAGACTCTGATATGCACCAGTAAGATTTTTACCTCGACTTTCTGTGGCTCTAATGTAATTAGCCATTTCTATTGTGATAATACTCCCATGCTACCTTTACTCTGTTCAAATGCGCGAGAAATAGAATTGTTGATCATAGCATTTTCAGCAATTAATATAATTTCCTCCCTCTTGGTGCTCCTTGGGTCCTACATGTTTATTCTGATATCCATAATTCGAATGAATTCTGCCGAGGGCAGGAAAAAAGCTTTCTCCACATGTGGCTCCCATCTGACAGTGGTGACTGTGTTCTATGGGACTCTACTCTTTATGTATCTGCAGCCTAAATCTGCGCATTCATTTGAAACGGACACAATGGTCTCTGTGGTTTACACATTAATCATCCCCATGCTCAATCCCTTCATTTACAGTTTAAGAAACAGAGAAGTGAAAAATGCTTTCAACAGGCTCTTTAAAAATCAAAGCAAACTTTGTATTTGATATTCAAAATAAAATGCTGCTTTATTATGATGTGAAA
The DNA here is from genome assembly GCF_000313985.2 of Echinops telfairi. NCBI lineage: Eukaryota > Metazoa > Chordata > Mammalia > Afrosoricida > Tenrecidae > Echinops > Echinops telfairi. The sequence continues at coordinate 371,580 of NW_022103958.1, read as the reverse complement.
AAGACAAATATTACTTGATCATAAATCCAGTCGATATAATTACATTCTCTTTGGTACCACAGTAAATGATAATTGTAAACCACAGGCAAATGGAGTGTTTACTTTATGGTCATCCAAATTGAATTGAACTATTGTATTTTAGATCTCACGTCAAATGTTATGTCTTTCCAAAGTTTCCTTACTATGTGATTCTTAATGAGCTTAGAATTTACTCAAAGAACACTTTTGCCTTGCATCAGTACATTAGGCATGCATATCGCTAAATGTTTTCTAAATAAACCTTGACTATCTTAATTTCATTTTATTTTTTAAACCTAAGATATCAGTATAAGCAATATTGGAGACAGTTATTTGTAACCTTGTTGACTAAATTAATAATGCATTGGCCTCATTCATTATTTTGTGATAATCATTTCTACTCTATGCTGTACTCCAATATTCATATGCTATAAAATAGGCAAATGTTATTTAATAATGATATTTCTAGGATATATGATTACATTTGCTTCATTACAGGATTCTTATGATTCCAACTCAACAGCATGTAACCACAAAATTACAGGGCAGAGAAAGATAAAGCACATGCCTATTGGATTGTTTCCCTTCTACTCATGGAAATTCATATTAATCCTCATATTTTCATCTTAAATAAAATATTATATCCTCCTCAAGATTCCTTGTTTCTAATTCAATGCTTCCTTAAACAATTCTATGGGAGCTTATACTTGTCCCCTGGAAGATGTATTGAACATCACAACTATAAATTATTTGTTAATTTATGCCAGTGCTTAGTAATATAGTGGATTTTCTGAATTGGCTATGATTATTTTTCTAAACTCAAATCAACATTGCAATCAAGTATCTGTGTTTACACTATGATGGATGATTTATGTCTTAGCACACAATTTCAATGTGACAAATAGTACTTATAACCTATTCTATTATTAAGAAAATATGTAAGTTAGATTATTTTAATATAGTAGCATTAATTTGAATTATTTCTTATTTAGATGCCTAATACCCTCCTGAGATATCTAGAGTTCTTTGTGCTGATTCTATTAATCAGATCTAAATACACAATATTTAATTAAGTACTCACAGATAGTAATTGCAAAAGTGATACTAGTTTCTAAATAAAACTGAATAAAGAAATATACATAGGAAGATACAAATTTTAATCAGGGATAGCTGACTGAAAGCATCATAGTTAAAAACTATTTTGAGAAGCACAAGAAAATATCCATGTATTTTCCAATTCATGTTGTCAACGTATTTGGAGAAGGTTACACTGATAAATTATGTAGAACTATGTGTCACAACACAAATTTATTGTGAAAAGATTATATTTGTGTACACTGTGAAATCTAATTAAGGCACAAATAACAAAGAATACTGGGTCAATTTGAGTAGTTATTCTGTATGCATACATGGAAACCTTTCTATGTAGAGAAGCAGGAAAATCACTTCACATCTGTTGCATTGGGAATTCCAATTCATTTTTCTATTTCTTTAAAGAGTGGCATTGTATTTATAGACTCCTTGGAGGAGCACTGATGTTTCACAATCTTTCCTATCCATCAACATGGAGTAGTTTTACATTGTGCTATTCCATGTAGACTAGAGAAGCAAATTCATAGACACTCATGTGTATAAGAAAGAGCTTTATATACAAGAGCAATTGAATAATGAGAAAACATCCCAGCCCAGTGCAGATCAAGTCCATAAGTTCAATATTGCCCCATATGTCCAAAACAAATCAATAAATTCCTCTTCAGACTCACACAACACATGCAATGATGCCAAATACAGGAAGACAACAGGCCAGTTGGTGGGAAGTCTTGTGGATCCAGAGGTTTGTAAGCATCTCAGTGATGGCAGGGGTCTCCACATGGCTCCTTCAGCTCCGAAGCTCTAGCAAAGCTCCATGTGTCTATTGCACAAGAATATCTCACAGGAAGCGAGCCTTGTCAGTAGAGAGTCTCCAAGGGAGTGAGCATGTTTCCCACCTCTAGCGAGCTATTATCTCCTTAGCGCCTACAAATGATGTCATCAAGCTGCAACCTGATTGACAGGCTGCATTCCGTGGCCCCACTCTTAAGTTTCAAATTAACAACAGATTATGTGACTACCACATACAGTTATGTAAATCCCTTTTGTTTTCTTTCAACTGTCTTCTACATTTTACTTTGTACAAGTCTTTTGTTTCTCAGGTTAGGTTTATTCCTGAGTATTTCAGCTTTTGTGTGGCTATTGTAAATAATTTTATTTTCTTGATTTACTTTCAGAGCGCACTTTATTAGGAATATGATTGATTTTTGTCTGTTAATCTTATGTCCTGCTACATGGCCCAATATTTCCATTGTTTCCAATTATTTTTGGTTGAGTCTTTAAAGTATTCCCCATATAAAATCATGTCATCGGCATGCAGTCAGAGTTTCACAGCTTCTTTGTCAATCTTGATTGCTTTGACATTTGTTGTTGCCTAATGGCTCTCATGAAGTCTTCCAGCACAGCATTGAATACAAGTGGTGATAATTGGCATTCGTGTATGGCTCTGGTCACAAAGGAAATTATATCAGATCACCACACTGAATGAGATGTTGTCCATGGGTTTTCAATGGTCTTTCATGTGTTGGAAAGTTTTAATTCTATTTCTGTTTTGTTTGGTGTTTTTATCAGGAATGGGTGTTGAATATTGTCAAATGACTTTTCTGTATTAATTGACCCTGTGGTTCTTCTGTTTTGTTTATATGACAGAATATATTGATTGTTGTTCTACTGTTGAACCATCTTGCATATCTTCTATTAATCCTACTTGATCATGGTGTTTAATGTTTCTGATATATTGTTGGTTTCTATTGACAGGATGGTTTTATGACTTCTGTGTCAGTGTTCATAAGGATATTGGTCCCTAGCCTTGTTTGTGCTGTCTCTGCCTGGTGTGGGGATCAGTGTTATGTTCACTTCATAAAATGTGCTCAGGAGTTTGTTGATCTTTTCTAGATTGTAGAATCTACTATGTAGAATAGCCTTCCCAAACGTATTGTGCATATTACTGAATAAGCTGTTCCATATACCCATGACCCAGTGACCAGAATTACACACTTTCTCTTATACACAACTAGAGTGTAAAGCAATGGATATGCATGGCCAAATATCAGTCATATGTTATCACTGCCAACAAGAAAAATTTTTTTGGTAACAGACACTGCAATCACAAATGCTACATAATGCGAGCAGAGAAAGAAATGGTTCCCTTTACCACCAAGAAGTTTAATCAGCATTTGGGATGCAATTACAAGTGCAAAGAAGACATCTACAAATGAGAGTCAACTATGTTGGTGATAAATACCATCCTTATTGGTACCTGCTTAAAGAGGGGATCCTTTCTGTTTCTCTCCATTGAATGGAACGTTTAGCATTTGTTTTGTGTATGTGCTCTGTATTATGTGGAGGAATTTTCATTCTTTTACTTTTGAATTGCATGATTCTAATTACTTATATTCCTTAAGAAGACCTTTTGGCAACACATATTGGTTATTTTCAATGCTATCAGTGGTAGTTACATAATTTGTTGTCAATTTGAGAATTAAGTGAAGGTGTAGAGTGTAGCCTGTCATTCAGTTCATAGCTTGATGACATGATATGGAAGTGCTAAGCAGATAAATAGCTCACTGGAGGTGGGACACTTGCTCACTCTCTGTGAGAAATTACTCACAATGAACCTGATGGAGCTACACTGATGCAGGCTGAGCCCTGGGAGCTGGAGGAGCCGTGTGGAGACCCTTGCCAGTGCTGAGATGTTCCTACTACTCTGGATTCACAAGCCTTTCCGTCCACTGGCCCTTGATCATCCTGCATTCAGCATCATTGCTTGTGTCACATGAGTCTAAAGAGGAATGTATACATTGGTATCAGACATATTGGCTAATATTGGACTTATGGACTTGATCATAATTGGACTGTGATGTTTTCTCAATATTTAATTTGCCCTTGTATACAAAGCACTTTCCTATACACATATGAGTGTCTATGAATTTGTTTCTCTAGTCTACCCAAACTAACACATTATGATATTTTTGGAGTGAGGTACAAGGAAAACAAATGTTAAAAATGAAGTGTGGATGTTGGTTTGACATCTACCTCATGGCAGTGTTTCTTCTTGGCTAGCCAGAAGTCAGATATGTCCATGCAGTTTACTTTGTTGTTTTTTGGAAAAAATATGGGAAGTTAAAGCTTTGATTATTTTGTTTGGTTCTAGTCTTTGCTTATTCCTGTGTGAAATGACAAAAATGAAAGGGATTAATCTGTATTTTGAGCTCAGGGGACAAAATCACCTCTTTAATTTCTCAGAATTGCTCAATTAAATGCCTGACAGATGGTCAGAACAGCTGACAGAAAGCCTGGCTCTGGCTTGATGCTGGCAGAATATCAGCATAATCCCTTATTTTGTGTCAGTAGAATAGTTTACATAAGGACTAAGATAAACTAAATAAGGATTGAACTTGACAGTTTTAAGAATTGACATTAGCATCTGATTCTCCTTTGTTTCTACTGATTTCTTCTGCTTATTACTGTTGATATAATGAGTGATAGAAATGATTTTGGGGAATTGAGAAAAGAGTTCGTAAGCCTTGCCATCAGCTATTAAAATTTGAATCATTAAATGGGTAAGAACTGACCTGCAAAGAATTTTCTGCAAAGATATGCCCCATCCAGTGCTTTGGGGTATTCAAGACATTTGCATTCAAAGAGACTTACCTAGGGGGATGTTAGAGTTCAAAGAAGCAAACAAAGGAACTCTTTGGGTTTTTGAATTTTGAACTAATGGTTTGAGCTTGAGATTGGAAAAAGTCTAGAACCATGAGGCAATCTCCTCTCTAGGATTGGACATTAAAGGGAGTCTGTGGCAGCCTGAAATGCTTACTAGGTGACCACCTGGATCCACTTGTCTACTAGAAGTGGGAGAAAAGCAGCAATAGAAAGACAGGTTGAGTGTAGCCACTGACACTCTGGACCTGGTTTATAGGAACTAGAGGAGAGGATGAGAGCAAGTTGACTGGTCTAAATTTCATGACATAGCCCAAGGGTGTTAAAATCGTTGAGAATTTGTGATGGGTCCATGGTCTAAAGGCATGGTGACCAATGGGTACTCTGATGAGGCTAAGTGAAGCAGCCCACACTGAGTTGATCAGAACCAAACCAGATACAGTAAAGATAGCCTGTGAACTAGTGCATATTGCTGCAGATATTGTGGATGGCCAGTCCTGATTTGACTTTGTTTATGGATGCAGACTCACAAGGTTGCAGCTGGAATGAAGATTCTTCATATCTAAAAATATGATTTTCTACTCAGAGCACTGCACTGATTTAAGTGGACAGAATAGAAATTGGATCTGTCAAATTGCGGAGATAAAGACATGAAATGGTGGGCTCATAAACTTTCATAGTTGGAATATATTCAGAGGAATATATTCATAGGATCAAGGTATAGGTGTTACTTAACTGAAATTAATAGACATAGGATACATATGTTTTTTTCACTTATCGAATGCTATGTTTAAATAAGGCTTTGACCTATATTGAATTGTGTGCATTTTAGTTTTATCCTGTTAGGTATAGATATGACTTTCTTATTGTTTGTTTGAAAATTATATATGCATAAAGAGTTGTGTGAAAATGTCAAATTGAAAGAAAAAGTATCGATTGGCAAGAGGTGATCTGTTACTTAATCTGTTGTCAATTTGAGATTTAAGGGTGAATTGGTGGAGGTTAGTCTGCCAATCATTTTGCAGCTTGATGACCTCATTTGGAGGTGTTATGGAGATAAATAGCTCACTGGAGGTGGGAAACTTGCTCACTCCCTGTGAGATATTACTCAAAATGAGCCTGATGGAACTAAACAGATGCAGCCAGAACCCTGGGAGCTGGAGGAGCCACGTGGAGACCAGTGCCCATGCTGAGATGCTCCTACCACCACTGGATCCACAAGACTTTCTACCCACTTGTCTGTGATCATTCTGCATTCAGCATCATTGCATGTTATACATGAGTCTGAAGATGAATTTATACATTGGTATCATACAAATGGGCTAATATCGGACTTATGGACTTGACCTTAACTGGGTGGGGATGTTTTCTCAATATTCAATTGCTCTTGTATATAAAGCACTTTCTTACACACATATGAGTGTCCATGAATTTGTTTCTCTAGTCCACCCTGACTAACACACCATCTATCCTACATTGTATCTTTATATAAACTGTAATCATCTGTTATTTCTGAGACATTATGATGCTTTTAAGTTGCTTTTTTTGTTGGTGGTGAGGAGGTACTTTAGTCTGTGTAGGTCTTTGTACACTAGGTGTTGCATTTACAGGTACAAGAGTGGTTACCTCATGAGGGGGCAAGTCAACAAACATATGTACATACATACGCACACAAAAGGAACAAAGAAAAGGATTCCAAGCCAGAGTGAGCAGGTAAAAATAAGAAGAAATGAAAGAAATAGAAGAAATTAAAGATTCCTAAGCTATTCCTCGTAAACTCAGAGCACTGTCAACTTCTTTAGCACTGGGTGTGACCTTGTAGCAGCTGTTACAGCCCAAGGGCACAAGAAAGTGTGGGCACTATCACTGTCGAGTTCCTCTAGTGCTTGTCTTGCGTTTTTATAAAGGCCCAGCAATGTTCTGCTGTTTGAAAATGGTTGAGTTTGATTCTGGGAGCCTTTGGACAAGCTTTGATGCTCCGCTTAGTGGTATTAGCCCTGCCTCTTTGTTTAGTATGTGGCCTGCAGTAGGGTAGTGAAAACAGGAACCAAAAAACAAACAGGAAAAGTTCCCCACCTACTCTGGCAACCCAAGGTTATTGTCGATGGTCAAGATGCAAAGTGCAGTGTATAAGACCAAGGCCATGATGCTGCTCCACTATTTAGTGAAAAACAGAGAAAAGGGCACCATCAGCTTTCTTCACCACATTTGCTTATGCACC
>NW_022103958.1:339768-363709 GCF_000313985.2 Echinops telfairi | reverse complement strand
CCAGAGGGAATGGAATTTCAGCCACTTCTTCATTTTAAGTTGGGATTTAAGACATATAACATACTATTTCCCTGTTCAATCACGTAAAGTAGACTTGTACAATTGCCACCATAATCAGTGTCCAACCATTATCTTTCTACATGGACTGCTAATCTTGTCTCCCTTTTACGATCCCCACCTTTGCCTACCCTCGCCCCCCTAAAGATGTTATTCTACTTGCTGTCCCTATAGGTTCATCAATCCTGGGTTTTATAAACTGACAGCCAGAAAAGTATATAACAGAGCTTCAAGAGGGTGACCTCCATAGACATAATGTCTCTGAGATACACTGTATTATGAATGCAATTCTAAATGTTAAATTTTAATAGTGAACATTTTACATTGCTCAATATTAAAATACAAAAGATTAAAATTCTCCCTCCTCTGCCCACCCCCAATTATTCCCTCAATAGAGGATTATTGTACTGGGCAAGATCAGCAACATCTTTTTATTAATAATTAAAGGCTTTATTAAATTGCTTGATCAAAAATGGGCTATCACCCTGAAACACACTCCATACAGGACAAAGGAATTCCAGGATTTTAATAGTTCCAAGTAGTGGGCTGGCTTAAGGGGAGGGATATTCACATAGATATTCTTGTCGAGTTGGCAGGGTGACAGGGGCTGGGGTACAGCAGAACTGCAGGTAAAAACTCAAGGTCAAACAGATAGTTTATATTTCTTACAAGTTGGGCAGACAGAGTCCAGAGAAATTTCAAGAGAGCCAAGGTCTGTCAGGAGACTAGGGTTGGGGAAGAAAGGGATGGAGAGGCTAGCAGCTAGCAGGGGATGAAGGAAGTTTAAAGCAAAATAGAGTTCCACAGGCTAAACCAGGTTACTACACTGTTAACACTGTTAATAATTTTTTCTAGAGTTATTCTAAGCATGTCCAAACAAATATCTTTTTTTTTATCTTGCCTCTTTCCATGTAACAACATAAAAAAGCTTGGAGAGAATTCTATTATCAGTAGGAGTTGTCTAATAAAAAGAAAAATAGAAAAATGAGAGAGAGGGAGGATTCTGAGGAAAACATTCGTGAGTCTGTGGAGTTTGACAATGATGCAATTTAAGAATATCATGCACTTATTCTGCACAAAGGTAATGATACAAACACCCCAAACAATTCAAAAGGCACAAGTTTTTATTGAGTCTGATCTGTCAGTCCCAAAGGAATAAAGTCAGTACAAACTATGAAATTCTATTCAACGATTTTCTGCCTGCTTTTGGAAAATGTACAGTGGAAAAAACATACATAAGTTTTACTATTTCCTAGCAAAAATATTAGAAATATATTTAACCCAGAATCAAGAAATGAATGTATTGGCCTATAAATTAATAATATTTGTTCACACTCTGAGCTTCCTTGAATATAAAATTAATGGGTGGAAAAGATGCCACCTTCTAAGTTTCTTTGCAGAAGTCCTTAAATGCTGCAAATAGTTAACTTGCTCACTGCTGGGGGTGTGTGTGGGAGAATATCTTAAGTCTATTCAGAGGCATCTGGGAAGACTTCTAAAAATAAAATCAAGTGAAAATATTGTTGAGAACAGTTTAATTCTGACACATGAGGTTGTAATGAGTTGGGGTCAATACGAGCAGAATTGTTGCTTTGTATAATCTTTTCAATGACTTTTTAAAATAATCATGATTTTATTCCACAGAAACCAACATGCCAAACAAAACAAACTGTCTCTCAAAAGTTTCAGTCTCACTCTAAAATTTACTTTGGTAATTATAGAACTTGGAAGTAAGGGGGAAAAAAACCATTTTAAAGATGGCAAATAATATTGCTTGGGTGCAATGGATGTCTGGGCCAATCTGCCCAAGAAGTCTGCTATCCGTGTAGGGTCCCCAGATACCAGCAAGGTGAAAGGTTTGGCTGGGTGAATGGAAATGGGTGAAAATAAAAATTTGTAAGTTCTGAGGAGGGGGGTGCCCTGAAGCAGTTCAGGCCACAGGCCAATGATGAAGGAGAGTTATAAACAGCTGGGGATGCCGACCTCTGAGTTTAAGAAATTTTGGTGTATTTAGGATTAAATTATTTTTCTGATTTCCAAGGAGCACAAGATTCTCTTTGGATGAGCTGAGAAGGTCTTCTTATGGTTGTTCTCTGGCAGCCAGATTCCCACTTCTCCTTGCCTTCATTATTGTGGACAGTGTTTAAAAGTAAATATTTTATCACAAAGGACTTGTCTTATTGACATATTCTTCTTCCTTCTTTAACAGTACAACACTTTCCAAGTTAATTGATGATATGAATTGGGAAATGTGTCAATATTTTCTTCTGGTTCTTGCAATTTTTTCCCCATGAAGTTCTCTATTACTTTATTACCAATAATACATCATTTAACCTTTACAGTATATCATTTTTATTAAGTTTTTTAAAATCCAGTACCATTTTCACATTTATAGGTATGCATTTAGATGTAATCAATATAATCAGCACAAAAGTCTAGGTATTTAGAAGGACACAAAGTCTGTAAATAGGAAATGAAGAAAATTAAGAACTACTATTTTAAAATCTTTACATTGTAACTCAATTTAAATAAGACCCAAATCTTCACAACTGGTCCAATAGGGTAGATAATGATAAATGGAGAAAAGGCTAAAACTCTGAAAAATTTTCTCTTGCTTCTCTACACAATCAATGCTCATGGAAGCAGCAGTCAAGAGATCAAACAATGTGTTGCATAAAGTAAATCCGCTGCACAAGACCTCTTTAGAGTATTGAAAAGCAAGGAGTTTACTTTGAGGAATAATGCGTGCTTGATCCAAACGGTGGTATTTTCCATTGTCTCATTTGCATGTGAAACTTGGACACTGCATAAGGAAGACAGAAGAAGAGTTCATGTATTTGAATTATGGTGCTGGAGAAGAATACTGAAAGTACCATGGACTGCTGAAAGGACAAATCCATCAATCTTGAAGAAGGAGGACCAGAGTGCTCCTTCGCAGCAAGAAGGTCAACACTTTGTCCTTCATTCTTCGGGCATATTGTCAGGAGAGACGAATCCCTGGAGAAGGACATCATGCTTTCTAAGGTATAGGGGCGGCAAAAAAGAGGAAGGCTCTCAAAGAGATAAACTGACCCCGTGACTGTACCAATGGCCTTGGGAATGGAAATGATTGTGAGGATGACGCAGGATCATGCAGAGTTTCGTTCCCTTGTGCATCGGGTCACTATGGGTCAGAACCAACTCAACAGTACCTAACAACAACATATTAAAATAAACTCCTTTATGTATTTACTTCATTGTAGATCACCAGGATTTTTGGTCCAAAATTGCACACAAATAATTCATCCATGGTGTGAACAAAGATACTTTGACTGGATTGTTATTGAGGTTCAGAAAGTACAATCAAAATAAAATTCAGAAGATCCTTTACCATACTAACACTGGCATACTTTAATATGTAATTTCAAACTATGGTATCTAATAAATGTCCAAGTGGACAATTATGAGCTCCCATGGAATCACAGTTACACTGAATTAGATACAAGAAATCTCGAGCAGAACATATTTAATTTAAGGTGAAAATATGACGATTGTTCTGAATGTAAATGAGTGAAAAAGAAGCAATTGGATGTATATGGGCTTTATCATTCTCTGTCCTCTTCTTCTGTGATTACATGCAGTTGAGTTGGACTCATAATGATCCTATATTGGAGAAAACACCATTATATCCACTAGAAATGTGATCCTCATTAAGCAGCAGTTACCTATTTCATAGCTTATTACAGTAATATTGTATATTAAATACAAAGTTTACAGGGGTTCTTAAAGATCCTGTAGAAGGCATTTTTTACGTCTTTCTTTAGCTGCACATGAAAGGGTTAAGCATAGGGATGACTAATGTGTAAAACACACAGGTAATTTTGTCAGTGCTGAAAGGATGAGCAGATTCAGGCTGCACATACATGAACAATAGAGACCCATAGAACACTACCACCACTATCAAGTGAGCACCACATGTAGAGAAAGCTTTTTTCCTTCCTTCAGCAGAATTCATTCGAAATATGGTCATCAAGATCATCAAGTAGGACACAAGGACTGTCAGGAGGGAGGACATCAAATTAAACGATGCGAATGATATGATCATCAATTCAATTTGCCGTGCATTTGAGCAGAGCAAGGGTATTAAAGGGACATTATCACAGAAGAAGTCACTGACGACATTAGAACCGCAGAAAGTCGATGTAAAAATCTTACTGGTGAGTAAAAGAGACTGGAATGTACAGTACAGGTATGGAATGCCTATGAGTACATCGCACAGTGTCTGCGACATGATCAGAGTATAGAGGGTTACAGATGGCCACATAATGGTCATAGCCCATGACTGCCAGAATGTAGAGTTCAGTGATAATGAATAAAACATAGAAAGCCATCTGTATGGCACATTCATAATAGGAAATAGTATTGCAATTGAAAATAAAATTGATTAGCATTTTAGGATAAAAAACAGTTGAGTTACCAAGATCAATGACAGCCAGGTGTCTGATAAAAAAATACATTGGTGTATGTAGGCAGGAGTCCACCTTGGTCAAGATGATCATGCCCAGGTTGCCCACAACTGTGATCAGGTAGATGATGAGGAAAATACCAAAGAGTGGGAGATGCAATTCATGTCTCTGTGTTACTCCTATGAGAATGAATTCAGTCGAAACTGTTAGATGCTGTTGCCTATTTAGTCCAACCATGTCTTCTGTGAAGAAACAGAATGATTGGTCTTAGCATTTTTTTAATTTGCTAAACAAATTAAAATATATTTAGAGTGCATGAAGATTATTTTTAATACTAAAATATATACAATAATTATCGCATCTTATGCTAACTAAAATGAACTATAGAATTCCACTACCACCAAAATTGGAGGAACCATATGAAACCATATAAAACACAAGTATAACATACATGTTCAGTAGGGTTTTGAGCATACATCTATTTTAATATGACATCGTTGTTAATACAGAGATGCTAGACTTTATCTCCACGATACCATCACAATTTCTTTAGAAAATTTCCTATTTTGCTGTCAGAATCATGTGGAAAATGAATGGTGCTAGGGAGTCAGGCAGACATAATGTGAAACTAAGTAATATTAATTGAGGGGGTTGTCTCACTTCCTGGAAGATATCTGTGAGGAGAAGTCACCTGGCCCTACCCTGATGGAGCCCTGGGTAGCGGAGCAGCCACATGGAGACCCCTGCTAGCACTGAGATGCTTACACGCTCACTGATTCTGCTTTTATCCTGAACTTGGTGTCATTGCATGTATTTCGTGAGATTAATTGAAAGGCAGAAAGATAAATGGCTCCATGTGCCTCACCTCTCTGGTTCTCAGATCTCTTGCTCTCTGATGATCAGACCAGGGTGCAGCTACCTTAGCCAGTTCTCTACCTCAGCCGACAAGGCTCACTTGCTGCTAGAAGTCTCTGAGGAGAAGCCACATGGATCTGCCCTGATGCAGCCCTGGGTGCTGGAGCAGCCATTTGGAGAACCCTGCCAGAGCTGAGATGCTTACATGCTCAGTGATTCAGCTTCCCTCCTGTACTCAGCGTCATAGTGTGTGTTTTGTGAGTTTGAGGACGACTTTGTAGATCGATGTCGGACATATAGGCTAATGTCAGACTTCTGGACTTGGACTGGACTGGGTTGGGATGCTCAATGTACAATTACCCTTTATATAAATCTCTCTTATAAAACATGAGTGTTTATGAACTTTGTTTCTAGTCTACCCAGACTTACACAGATGGGGTTAGGAAAGTAGGAATGAAAGTGAGAGACACAGGGAGAAAGTAGAATAAGTGAAGTCACTTTTTGATGATTGCAATCCATGGAATGAAACCAAATGTATATTAAAGATTAAGTGGGATATTGGCCTGAAATATAAACTCTCAGCAATTTCCCAAATATTGAACAAATAAATAAGCATGATGGTTTATACTATAGATATACATATATGAAATTTAAATTCAATTTAAAGATTAGATCCACTATTAATTTCACTAATCATTAATTGAGTGACTAAAGGTAAATTACATTGTTTTCCCTGAGCTCTGTGTACTCTGAATAGACATGTATGGGTTACATGAGACATATATAAAACCTTGTTTTTTAGATAATTTTTCAAAAGGTATTATTCAAATAATGACTAAAAACCATACATAATAATAATATGTCATCATGACTTCGCAAATCTTTTCATTTTACTGGTATTGCCCTGTAATTTTTCTTTTTTCTTTTTAGATGTAACGTTCATCATTGACTGTAAGTGTGTATGTCTCCATGGGACTGCACATATAATTTATGTTGTTTTCTTCCTTCCCTTCAAATTCTGTTCTAATGGGAAATATGAAGGGTGTCCTAGATAATTAGGATGCACATCGGGCACATTTAAAAGTCTCTCAGATAATTTTATGTAATCAGCAAATTACAACCTACTTCCTCAGGGAGCATCACAAAGGAGAACAACCATAAATTCTTCCTACCAACTGAAAAGAATCAATACTCGAGGAGAAGAAAATCCATTTTCTTTATTTAAGGAGGACTGGTAAGAATTGTCTTCATTCTGATGGTTAACAGGTTCCTAGTAATTTCCCATAACTTATGGCATCTGTGTTTAGACATTCATAGAGCCATTCCTAACAAATCCACAAATCCCTTCAGGTATCTATTTTATTGAATAGGGTTCCCTGTTTTGTTATGGTGTTTTTCAGGACATTCTTTTCATTATTTGAGCATTTGAGCATGTTCCCAAATTTATATGATTTGTGTAAGTTGTGTGTGGCATGTAGATATTGCAAGTAAAGAGAGAATGGGTAGCGTAGGATAATCTAATCACTAATATCACTCAAATACATTTACTAAACACCGGACTACCAGGCCTTCCTGGCACATTTGAATTTCATTCATTTGTATAATGTATATAACAATTTAGGTGAATAATAAATTATCTCTGTACACAAATATTTGCTTAGAAATATATTTATTTTACACATAAACTATGAAATACTTGATAAACTGGAAATAATTTTAAGAATATCATTCGCTAGAATTGTCATGATTTTGTTGTTCTCATTGCCATTGTTTTTATGAATCATGTTGTGTCCTTCCATTACTACATTGTTTACGAATAAGTCTTATTTTTCAAAATAGGCACTAGAAATGTAGTAGACTGACAAACGTTCTGTGTTCAAAAATGTACAGAACTTGGGAGAATGTGCTGAAGCAGAATAAATTCTAGCTAATATCACCATGTCTAACTACTTCTGTTTCCTGTCTACTTTGAATAGAGCTTTTTCAAATTTATTAATTAAGATGTTCAGAACAAGTCATTGATATTCTTCTCCACACAAAATTTCACAAAATTTAGAACTTAAATAAAGAATTAGTAACTGACAGTGGAAATAGAGATTGACTTATTTCGCTTTAGAATGATACTTAGGCAAACACTTAAGATTTCAAAGTGATAAGATGGTTATTGGCTTATGAATTCCTCTGCTCAATTCAGCATGAAGGCTCTCCTACAGTGGAACCCTATAATTGTTCTGGGTTTAGCAAATTTCAGATAAAAATAATCTTCCAAAAAGCTTCTGCTTATCATTCTTACATAGGAATAGGGACCTAGAAGGGAGAGTGAACTTAAGTATAGAAACAAAAGACTTGCTCAATCAGGAAGAAGGGGTGGAGGGTGCTAAAATCCCTCAGCGTTATCACAATCTCGAAGTTCCTGGACCAGGTTCCACAACTAACATTAAAAATGAGAAGATTCCTAGATGACTATTCCAAGGGTCACAGGACCAAAAACATCCTCTGAAAAGAACTGCTGGAGCCACAGCTCTAAGTGTGAAGATTGTTGGTGACTCCTGAGAGTTCCAACTCGACAGTTGTGCAGGATAAAACTTAATATTCCATTAAATCCCAAATAATACTCTCAGTATTGCATGCCAAAGAACATTTTGAACTACATCTACTGTGCCAACGGAAAAAGCACATTTTGCAGTGTTCTAACCCTAGTATCATAGTGGTTGTGTGCTGGGCTGTGATATGTAAGGTCCACATGTTAAAACCATTAGCCCCTCCATGGAAGAGAGATGGGGCTTTCTACTACTGTAATCTGTTACAGTCTCAGAAACTCACAGGGGCAGGTCTACCCAGTTCCATAGAGTCACTAGAAGGCAAAAACTCCATGATAGATTTAGTTTCTTGGTTTGGAGGTTTTGGTTTTAATATCATTAAAAGTAAACTCCATGTGAAACACAAATAAAATAATAATTTTTAAAAACCCCAAACAAACTGTTACTGAAGAGTCAATTCTGATTTATAGGGTATAGTAGAACTTCGCATTGGATTTTCAAGACTCTGATCTTTATAGAAGCAGACACCCACCTAATGTGAGAGGAGGTTCAAAGGGCATCGAAGTGGGGTGGAGTATGGGACCTTCACAAGCTACCTTCAGGATTTCCACTCTGCTTACAGGGTTTCTTCAGAGAATTATAAGCAATGACAAGGGGAAGAACTTAATACTTAAAATACTAGAAAATCAGTGTGTTATTCTCTTTAATATTTATGTTAGATTTTTAGAGAAAATATTGCAGTAAGCAATGCAATAAATGGACACCTTTTAAATGTCATATATACCCAATTATCAAGGAGGGATGAAAGGAAATTTTAAGAACATAGATTGGAATATTCTAAATCTTTGACTAATGATATAAACCTATACATTACTGAGGATTAATTCAATTACTGTGGGTCTTGATGATACTTTCTTTTATAAAGAGGTTAAAAACAAGAGTCCTGTTTAGCAGTTTGAATTCATCAAGAAGATGTTTAAATATATACTGGACATAAATTTGAATCTAGAATATGTAATTGTTATATTCAGAGTACAAAATTTTAAACATATTGAATAAAGGCACGAATAACACAAAATTTTAAATAATACAATTAAATGCTAAATTTAAAACTGCATATGAAGATATTAGCTGGTAAAAGATTTCCAGGACAGAAATATTATTTTATGATACATGTCACTGGTTTTGAATCCTATAAATGTAACCACTAATTCTCAAGAAAGGATTGAAAGTCAATTCTCCCTTACTTGAGTTTAGAAATGTTGGAAAACTCTCTCATACCACATGGCATTAGGTAGATGCAATAGAAATGAAGACAGAAAGGAATAGATGGAGTAATATTAGTTGATCAGGCATGAAATGTGTTACTTTCCCTGATTTTATCAGATAAAAGAGGAGCCTTGGTTGTATAGTGGCTAACTGCTGTGCTCACAGTTCAAAACCACCTGGTGTTCTGAGGGAGACTGAACTGGGCTTTCTAATCCTACATAGAGTTACTGTCTCAGAAACCCAGGAGCAGCTTTACCCCCTCCTATAGGGTTGCCATGAGTCAGAATTGTGTTGATGGCAGTGAGTTAAGTTATCAGATAAAAAAACTGTATAAGGCGTCTTAGTGATGTTGTGGTCCAGCATTGACTATTACCCAAATGGCTAGTGATTTCTTCCACCATGAGAGAAAGATGTGGTAGTCTGTTTCCATGAAGATTGGGAATCCTGGAAACTGTAAAGGACAATTCTTCTACATATTACATGGTTATTATGGGTTGGCATAGACTCCATGAAAATGGCTTTATCATTGTGTGGCTGCAGTAAGGGCTCCTGCACATAAGAAAGCCAAAATTTAAGCTTTGCTAACTTTACATTATGTCTATCATTTCAAGAATAGGAAAATTCCCCTATATAAATATATTTACATATGTACGTGCCAGCATTTAGTCCTCTATAAATACCCTTTTTCACCTAGTTCTTTCCTCTATTTCCTTTTACTCTCCTCTTGGCTCACTATCATGCTCAGCCTTCCTTTGGGTTTCAGTAATTTCTCTTGGTTACATTTCCCTTGCTGAATCCCTACCAGGCCTCTCACACCCTCCTTGCCACTGATTTTGGATCACTTGTTGCTTTCCTGTTCCTGGGTTGGTCAGCACCACCTCCTTACCCCTGCTTCCCCATATCCCGTGTCCCCCCAAAACCACTGGTCCCATTGTTTTCTCTTCCAGACTATTCATCCAGCCTATCTTATCTAGATAGATCTGTAGATATAAAAATATGCACCAAAAATCAAGCCATAGCAAGGTAGGCGATGAGTGAGAACACAGTGATGACAATAAAGAAAACCAGTGAACTAAGTGTGGTGATGCCTGGAGGGCGGAGGGAAGGTAGGGTTGAAAGGAGGAACCGAGTACAATAACCTATGTATAGCCTCCTCCCTGGGAAATGGACAGCAGACAAGAGTGTGGTGGCACACGTCAGACAGTGTATCATATGACAAAATCATAATTTATGAATTGTGAAGGGTTCATGAGGGAGGGGGATTGGGAAGGGAGTGGGGAAGTGAGGAGCCAATAATAGGGGCTCAAGTAGAAGGCAAATGTTTTGAGAATGATGATGGCAACAAATGTAAAATGTGCTTGACAAAATGAATGGATGTATAGGTTGTGATAAGAATTGCAGGAGCCCCCAATAAAATGATTTTTTTAAAAGAAAAGGAAGTAAGGGGCAAAAAAAAAGAACAGGAAAATCCCACAAAATTTCTCAGAAACAAAAATAAGCAAGAGAATATAAGTATCCCAGTGTGGAGATAATATTACACTATTACGTGTATGAGGTATTATTTCTAAATTAGCAATATGGTTTTCTTACAAAAGAATATTGCTCACATTGGAAGTATAATCTATGCCAAAATAATGAATAGTGCATCTCATTAAAAACAAAGAAACAAACAAACGAATTACCATTGATTCAGTTCCAATCCATAGTAACCCAACAGACACAGTAGAATGCCCCTGTGGGTTTGCAAGACTGTAAATCTTAATGGGATATGAAAGTGTGGTCTTTCACCTGCAGAGTGACACGTGGTTTCAGACTGCTGGCCGTGGGGTTAGAGACCCTACTCACCATCCACTATGCACCAGGGAGGATCCGACATTTTGGGAAGGAGGTTCTTCTACAGCTTGTGCTAAATAAAATCAGATTCAGGGATTGCTTTTCCATCCTGAAGTATGAAGAAAACGTCCCCATTCTGTCGACAACTAGTTTAATTTGTTTAACTCATGGACCTGAACACTAATACCAATTCCTCTGTTCTTCCCAGAAAAGGTCACTGGACTAAATGGGCCAAAGGAATCTAACAGTACTGACTGAATTCATTCTCATTGGAGTCACACAGAGCTCTGAGCTGCATTTTGCCCTTTTTGGAATCTTCCTTATTATCTACTTGATCACAGTGTTTGGAAACATGGGTCTGATCTTCTTGACCAAGGCAGACTCCCGCCTAAACACACCCATGTATTTTTTCATCAGACACCTGGCCTTCATTGATCTTGGTGATTCTACTGTCATTTATCCCAAGATGCTAGTAAATCTTCTTCATCATAAAAATTCCATATCTTATTATGAATGTGTCACACAAATGGCTTTTTACCTTCTGTTTATTATCAGTGAATTCTTTGTCCTGGCGGCCATGGCCTATGACCGCTATGTGGCCATCTGTAAACCTCTACTCTACAATGTCATCATGTCCCCAAGACTGTGCCATGCACTTGTGGGAATTCCCTATCTCTACAGTACCTTTCAGTCTCTGATGATCACCAGTATGATTTTTACCTCGACTTTCTGTGGCTCTAATGTCATTAGTCATTTCTATTGTGACAATGCTCCAATGCTACCTTTGCTCTGTTCAAATGCACGAGAAATAGAATTGTTGATCACAATATTTTCAGCAATTAATTTAATTTCCTCTCTCCTGGTAATCCTGTGGTCCTACATGTTAATTCTGATGTCCATATTTCGAATGAATTCTGCCGAGGGCAGGAAAAAAGCTTTCTCCACATGTGGCTCTCATCTGACAGTGGTGACTGTGTTCTATGGGACTCTACTCTTTATGTATCTGCAGCCTAAATCAGCGCATTCATTTGAAACTGACAAAATGGTCTCTGAGGTTTACACATTAATCATCCCCATGCTCAATCCCTTCATTTACAGTTTAAGAAACAAAGAAGTGAAAAATGCTTTCAAGAGGCTCCTGAAAAAGAAATGCAAACTTTGAATTTGATATTCAAAATAAAATGCTGCCTTAATAAGATTTGGAAAAGACAAATATCACTTGATCAAAATTCTAGTTGATATAATTACGTTCTCTTTGGTTTCACAGCAAATGCTAATTGTAAAGCACAGGCAAATTTATCGTTTTACTTATAGCTGACCAAATTGAATTGAACTATTATATTTTAGAACTCAAGTCAAATGTTATGTCATTTCCAATTTTCCGTCCTTGTTTTTCATAAAATGCTTCACTAAGTGATTCTGAATGAGCATAGAATTTACCCAAAGGAACATTTTCCCTTGCATCAGTACATTACGTATGTATACTGTGAAATTTTTTCTAAATAAACCTTGACTATCTTAATTTTATTTTATTTTTGAAACCTAAAATATCAGTATAAGCAATATTGGAGACAAACAGTTATTTGTCACCCTGTTGGCTAAATTAATAATGCAATGGCCTCCTATTCATTCTTCTGGGATAATCATTTCTACTCTATGCTGTACTCAAATATTTGTAAGCTATGAAATAGGGAAATGTTATTTAATAATGATATTTCTAGGATATATGATTATATTTGCTTCATTATAGGATTCTTATGAATCCAACTCAACAGCATGTAACCACAAAATTACAGGGAAGCGAATGATAAAGTACATGCTAATTGGATCCTTTCCCTTCTACTCAGGAAATTCACATTAATCATCCTATTTTTATGTATAATAAAATATCAGGCCCTTCCCTAAGCCATTGATTCTAGTTCACTGTTTCCTGAAGCAATTCCATAGGAGCTTGTACTTGTCCCCTTGAAGATTTATTGGACATCACAAATATAAAGTTTTTGTTAATTTATGCCAGTGTTTAGTAATATAGTGGATCTTTTGAATTTATTATGATTATAATTAGTTAACCTAAATCATCAGTATAATCACAATATCTGTGTTTGCGCTATAATGGATGATTTAATTTCTTCTTAGCACACAATTTCAGTGTCACAAATACACATAATAATCTATTCTGTGATCAAGCAATTATCAAGACTAGTTTATTGTCATATAGTAGCATTTAATTTTGTTTATTTCTTCTTTAGAAACCTAGTACCCTCCATAGATATCTAGAGTTCTTTTTGCTGATATTATTAATCAGATCTTAATACACAATATTTAATAAGAAACAGTGATTGCAAAAGTGATACTAGTTTAAAAATAAAACTGAACCAAAGAAAGATACATAGGAAGATATAAATTTTAATAGGCGATAGCTGACTGGAAGCTTTATAGTTAAAAATTATTTGAAGAAACAGATGAAAATATTGATGTATATTCCAATTCACATTGTCAATGAATTTAGAGAGGGTTACATTGATAAACTATGTACAACAACATGTCACACGACAAATTAATTCCTGGTGAAAAAATTTTACTTGTGTACACTGTGAAAACTAATTTAGGCACAAATAGAAAAGAATGCAGAGTTAATTTGAGTGGTTAGTCTGTATGCAAGCATAGAAAACTTTTATATAGAGAAGCAGGAAAATCACTTAAGATCTGTTGAATTGGATGGATTGATGGATGAATTTCCTATCCATCAACATGGAACCGTTTTACATGGTGTTTGTCCATGTAGACTAGAGAAACAAATGCACAGACACTCATATGTGTATAAGAAAGAGCTTTATATACAAGAGCAATTAAATATTGAGAAAACATCCCTGCCCCTTCCAGATCAAGTCCATAAGTCTGATATTAGCTCAAATGTCCAATACAAATCTATAATTTCCTCTTCAGACTCACACAACACATGCCTTGATGCCAAATTCCGGAAGATTACAGGGATGTGGGTAGGAAATCTTGTGAATACAGAGGCTTGCAAGCACCTCAGCACTGTCAAGGGTCCCCACATGGCTCTTTCAGCTCCTGGGCTCTAGAATAGCTCCATATATCTTGTCCACAAGACTGTCTCACAGGGAGTGAGTGTGTGTCCCACCATCAGCAAGCTATTTATCTCCTTAGTGCTTACAAATGAGGTCATCAAGCTGCAACCTAATTGACATGCTACACTCTCTCCTCCACCCTTTAGTCTCAACCTGACAACAAATTATGTAACTACTACAAACCATCCTTTTTCAATTTGACACTTTCACACAACTCTTATTCTATATATAATTTTCAAACAAGCAATAATAAAATCATATCTGTACCTAACAGGATAAAACTAAAATGCTTACAATTCAATATGTACCACCCTCATTTAAATTAACTCTAAAAGTGAACAAAACAAAAATATCCAATGCCTAACAATTGCAGTTAAGTAACACTTATACCTTAATGCTATAATCCTATGAATATCTTCCAGCACCTATGAAAGTTTATAACACAGCCAGTTTATGCCTTTATCTCCCCATTTTGAGTATTCAATTTCTATACTTCCCACTTACATCAACTCAGTGCTCTGAAGAGAATCATATTCTTTGACTTGAAGAAGCTTCATTCCAGTTGGAACCTTGTGAAGTCTGCATTAATAAGTGGACTTATGAATTCAAATCAGGACAGGCCATCCATAAAGTCTGTAGCAATATGCACTAGTTCACAGGCTCAAATAACACCTCTGCAGCTGGTCGCGTTCTGGTCAACTCAATGTGGGCGACTTCACATAGCCTCATCACGTGGCCATTGATCACCTTGCCTTTAGACCATGGACCCATTACAAATTCTGAACAACTCTGGCTCCCTTGGGTTAGGTCATAAACTTCAGACCAGTCAACTTGTTCACCTTTTCTTCTCTAGTTCCTTGCAAACCAGGTCCATGGGTGTCAATGGCCAGACTCAACCTCTCTATTGCTGCTTTTGTCAAACTTACACTTAACAAGTGGATCCAGGTGGTCGCCTAGTAAGCATTTCAGTCTGCCATGGGCTCCCTTTAATATTTAGTCCTATAGAGGAAGTTTCTTCGTGGTTCCAGATTTTTTTCCAACTTCTGACAAAAACCACTAGTTCAAATTTCAAAAATCCAATGAGTTCCTATATTCTTTAATCTGTCAACAATCCCCTAGGGCGGTCTTTTAGAATGCAAATTTCTGGAGTACTCCAAAGCACTGGGTGGGGCTTATCCTTTCAGAGCCTTGTCTGAGGCTTATCCTAAACCCATTTAAAGATCAAATTATAATGTGTCAAGGTAAGGGGACATACAAACTCTCTACATAAATACTCCCAAACAATCATTTCTTTTTTTTTTTTTAGGCCAAACAATCATTTCTATCAGTTATTATATCAAGAATAATAATAAGAAGAAATCATTATAAACAAAATAGAATCAGAACCTAATCTCAATTCTTAAAACAGTCAAGGTCAGTTCTTATCTAACTTATCTTAATACTTATCTAAACTGTTCCATTGGTACAAAAATATGGGATTAGGCCTCTGAAAGCGTCAACCAAAGTCAGGCTTTCTGTCACCCATTTTAACGTAAGGGGTAATTTTGCCACCCAGACTCATGATTCATGTTTATCACAAATATTTTCACCATTTCAGACAGGAATAATGAAAGACTATAACCAATGAAAAGAATCAAAACTTTACCTTCCATGTTCTTTCCAGAAAACCACCCAGTAAACTGCACGGACCTATCTGACCACTGGCTAGCCAAAGAAGAAAAACTACCATGGGGCAGAGGTTGAACAAACATCCACTCTCCATCTTTATGATTTGTTTCTCTAGTACCCCACTCCCAAGGTACCATGTGTGAGTTTGGGTAGACTAGAGAAATAAATTCAAAGACACTCACATGTGTATGAGAAAGAGCTTTCTATATAAGAGCAATTGGCTACTGACAAAGCATCCATGTCCACTTAAAATCAAGTCCATAATTCCAATATTAGCCCATATGTCCCATACAAATCTGTACATTACCCTTCAGATTCACACAATACCTGCAATGAGACCAAATTCAGGAGTATCACAGATCAACAGGTGTAAAGTCTTGTGGATACAGTGGCAGTACAAGTATCTCAGTGCTGCCAGGGGTCTCCATATGGTCCTTCAGCTCCAGGGCTCTAGCATATCTCTATGTGTCTTGTCCATAGAAATGTCTCACAGGGAGTGAGCCTTGTCAGTAGAGAGTCTCCAAGATAGTGAGCATGTGTCCAATGTCCAGCAAGCTTTTTATCCTCCTCAGTGCCTCCAAATGAAATCATCAAGCAGCAACCTGATTGACAGGATAGACCATACCCCTCCACTTTTAAGACTCAAATAGACAACAGATTATGTAACTATCACATACAATTATGTTATTTTCTTTTTTTTTTTCTTTTAATGGTCTTCCACATTTTACTTTTGACATGTCTTTTGTTTCTCCAGTTAGGTTTATCCCTGACTACTTCAGCTTTTTTGTGGCTATTGGAAATAATTTTATTTTCTTGATTCCTTTTTCATAGCTCACTTTATTAGGAATATGATTGACTTTTGTCTGTTAATCTTATGTCCTGCCACATGGCCCAATCTTTCAATGTTTCCAATTATTTTTGGTTGAGTCTTTAAAGTATTCCACCTATGAAATCACATCACCTGTCTGCAATGAGGGTTCCACTTCTTCTTTGTCCATCTTGATTGACATTTTGTTGTTGCCTAATGGTTCTCACGAAGTCTTCCAGCATGACATTGAATAAAAGTGGTGATAATTACATTAGAATATGGTCCTCAACACAAAAGAATTCATTTCAGATTTACCACATTGAATGAGATGTTGTACATGGGTTTTCACAGATGGTCTTTAATGTGTCGAAATTTTTACTTCTATTTCTGTTTTGTTGGGTGTTTTTATCAGGAATGAGTGTTGAATATTGTCAAGTGAATTTTCTGCATCAATTGACCATGTGGTTCTTCTGTTTTGTTTATATGACAGATTACATTGATTGCTTTATTACTGTTGAACGAGCTTGCATACCTTCTATCAATCCTACTTGATCATGGTGTCTAATTTTTTTGATATTTTGTTGGTTTCTATTGACAGGTTGGTTTTATGAATTCTGTGTCAGCGTTCATAAGGATATTGGTCTGAAGCTTTGTTTGTGCTGTCTCTGCCTCATTTGGGAATCAGTGTTATGTTCACTTCACCAAATGCATTCAGGAGTTTGTATGTCTTTTCTACATTCTGGAACCCACTATGTAGAATAGCTTTCCCAAACTTATTGTGTGTATTACTGAATAAATTGTTCCATAGAACCATGACCCAGGAACCAGCATTACACACTTTCTCTTATACATAACTACAGTGTAAAGCAATGGATATGCATGGCCAAATATCCGTCATGTGCCATCACTACCAACAAGAAATTTTCTATGTTAACAGACACCCCAATCACAAATGCTACATAAGAAAGCAGAGAAAGGAATGGTTGCCTTTACCAACAGGAAGTTTAATCAGCATTTGGGATGCAATTACAAATGTGTAGAAGACATCTACAAATGAGAGTCAGCTATGGATGGTGATAAATGGCATCCTTACTTGGTACCTGCTTAAAGAGGGAATGCTTTCTGTTTCTCTCCATAGTGTGAAATATTTACCATTGGTCTTATGTATATGCCCTTTATTATATGGAGGAATTTTCATTCTATTACTTTTGAAATGCAAAATTCTAATGATTTATCTTCTTTAAGAAGGTCTTTTTGGCAACACGTATTGGTTATTTTTAATGCCAACAATGGGAGTTACGTAATTTGTTGTCAATTTGGGAATTAAGAATGAAGGTGTGGTGTTTAGCCTGTCAATCAGTTCTTAGCTTGATGACATGATATGAAGGTGCTAAGCAGAGAAATAGCTCACTGGAGGTGGGACACTTGCTCACTCCCGGTGAGAAATTACTCGCCACCAGCCTGATGGAGCTACACTGATGCAGGCAGAGCCCTGGGAACTAGAGGAGTCACATGGAGACCCCTGACAGTGCTAAGATGCTTCTTGGCCACAAGAAATTCTATCCATTGGCCTTTGATCATCCTCCATTTGGCATCATTGCATGTGCTGCATGAGTCTAAAGAGGCATTTATACATTGGAATCAAACATATTGGTTAATATTGGATTTACGAACTTGACCTTACCTGGGCTTGGATATTTACTCAATTTTCAATTTGCTCTTGCATACTAAGTGCTTGTTTTTACACATATGAGTGTCTATGAATTTGTTTCTCTAGTCTACCCAGACTAACACATCATGGTACTTGGGAGTGGGTTCTAGAGAAACATATCTAAAAGATGAAGAGTGGATGTTTTTTTGACTTCTGCCTCATGGTAGTGTTTCTTCTTTGGCTAGCCTGAAGTCAGATATATTGATGCAGTTTACTGTGTTGTTTTTTGGAATTATATGGGAAGTTAAAATTTTGATTATCTTTTTTGGTTGAGTCTTTGATTATTCCTGTGTGAAATGGCAAAAATGCAAGTGTTTAATGTGTATTTTGAGCCCTGGGGAAAAAAATCATCCTTTGAATTTCTCAGAGTTGCTCATTGGAAATGGCTGAGAGACAGTCAAAATGGCTGTCAGAAAGCCGGGCTCTGATTTGATGCTAGCAGAGGCCTAATCCCATACTTTTTATCAATAGAATAGTTTACATAAGGATGAAGATAAGCTCAATAAGGATTGAAATTGACTGTTTTAAGAGCTGAGGTTAGTATCTGATTCTTCTTTCTTTATACTGTTTTTTCTAATTATTAATGTTGATATAATAATTACAGAAATAATTTTGGAGAATTATGAAAATAGTGTGTAAGCCTTGCCTTCAGGTATTAAAACTTGAATTATTAAATGGTTTAGAACTGGCCTATAAAGAAGGCTCTGCATAGATATGCCCCACCCAGTACTTTGGATTATTCAATGCATTTGCATTCCAAGAGACTTGCCTATGGGGATGTTGACAGATTGAAGAAGAAGAAAAAAAGGAACTGTTTGGATTTTTGAATTTTGAACTAGTGGTTTGCGCTTGAGACTGGAAAAAATCTGGAACCATCAGGCAATCTCCTCTCTAAAATGGATCATTAAAGGGAGCCTGTGGCAGCCAGAAATGCTTACTAGGTGACCACCTGGATCCAGTTGTTGAGTGGAAGTCAGACAAACGCAGCAATAGAAAGACAGGTAGAGTCTGGCCACTGATACCCATGGGCCTGGTTTATAGGAACTAGAGGAGCAGATGAGAGTGAGTTGACCGGTCTAAAGTTCATGACCTAGCTCAAGGGGGCTGGAGTTGTTCAGAATTTGTGATGGGTCCATGTCCTAAAGGCAAGGTCACCAATGGGCACTCTGATGAGGCTAAATGAAGCAGCCCACACTGAGTTGACCGGAACCCAATCAGATACAGAGAAGACATTTGAGCCCATAAACTAGTGCATAATGCTGCAGACTTTATGGATGGCCTTCCTGGTTTGACATTGTTTATGGATGCAGACTCACAAAGTTCAAACTGGAATGAAGATTCTTCATATCTAAGAATGTGATTGTTTGCTCAGAGCACTCAGATGATATAAGTGGGAAGAATAGAAATTGGATACCCAAAATTGAGGGGATAGACGCATGAAGTGTTGGGCTTACAAACTTTCAGAGGTGCAGGAATGTATTCAGAGGAATATATTCATAAGATCAAGGTGTAGGTGTTACTTAACTGAAATTGGTAAACATAGGATATTTCTATTTTGTTCATTTATTGAATGCTATGTTTAAATGAAGCTTTGACCTATATTGAATTGTGTGCATTTTAGTTTTATCCTGTTAGGTGCAGATATGAATTTCTAATTTTTGTTGGAAAATTATATATGGGCAAACAGTTGTGTGAAAGTGTCAAATTGAGAGGAAAACAGTGTCAAATTAAGAAGGGGTAGTCTGTTACATTATCTGAGGTCAATTTGAGATTTAATTGTGAATTGGTGGAGGTTAGTCTGCCAATCACGTTGCAGCTTGATGACCTCATTTGAAGGTGCTATGGAGATAAATAGCTCACTGGAGGGGGGACACATGCTTACTCCTTGTGAGAGATTTCTCAAAATGAACCTGATGGAGCTACACTGATGCACCCAGAGTCCTGGCACCTGCAGGAGCCGTGAGGAGACCTGTGCCCATGCTGAGATGTTACTACCACCACTGGTTCCCCAAGACTTTCTACCCACTGCTCTGTGATCATCCTATATTCAGCACCATTGCATGTGTTGCATGAGTCTGAACAGAAATTTATACCTTGGTATCATACAAATGGGTTAATATTGGACTTATGGGCTTGATATTAACTGGGCAGGGATGCTTTCTCAATATTCAATTGCTCTTGGATATAAAGCACTTTCTTATACATATATGATTATCTCTGAATTTGTTTCTATAGTCTACCCTGACTAACACACCATCTATCCTACATTGTATCTTTGTATAAACTATAATCATCTGTTATTTCTGAGATGTTACGATGTTTTTAAATTGTGTTTTTTCAGTTGTTGAGCAAGTACATTAGTCTGAGTTGGTCCTTGTGTACTAGCTGTTCCTTTTGCAGGTTCAAGGGTGGTTACGTCATGAGCTGGCAAGTGAACAAACATATGCACACATACACACACAAAAAGGACAAAGAAATGGATTCCAGGCCAGAGTCAGCAGGTAAAAACAAAGAGGAATGAAAGAAATAGAAGGAATTAAAAATTCCTAAGCTATTCCTGGCAACCTCAGAGCACTGTCAATTTCTTTGGGACTGGGTGGGTCTTTGTAGCAGCTTTGGCAGCCCTAGGGCACAAGAATGTGTGGGCACCAGCTCTGTAGAGTTCCTCTAGTGCTGCTTTTGTGTTTTTATAAAGGCCCAGCACTGCTCTGCTGTTTGGAAATGGTTAAGCTTGATTCTGGGAGCCTTTGGACAAACGTTGGTGCTTATCTTCGTGGCTGAGAGCAGTAGGGTATTAGCTTGGACACTTTTGCACTACTTGTGGGAAGTTCATTTGGTCTAGTATGTGGCCTGCAGTGGGGTTGTGAAAACAGGAACAAAAAAACAAACAGGAAAAGTTCCCCACCTACCCTGGCAGCCCAAGGCTATGAGACACGGTCAAGATCCAAGGTGGAGTGAATAATACCCATGCCATGATGCTGGTCCACTGTTTAGTGAAAAACAGAGAAAAAAAGAAAGAAAACTGCCCCATGCTGAATGGACTGTGACCCCTTGATGCACTCAGGAGCCCTGGGCACAGGGGTGGCCCAGTCACCACTGTAACAGCCTCCCTGGATGGTGTGATGCACTGCTGTGGGCCCCCCACCCCCTCAATGATCTGTCCTAATATCTTTGCATACTCTCAGCCCTGGAATTCATCAGTTGTTCATTCCTTGTGAGGATATTTCATCTTGCTGAGCTTTACTGTCTCCCTGCAGGGATTCAGCTTTCCTGGTTTTCTTCAACATTGATTTTCCCCAGTGTCTGTTTTCCGAAGATGTTTCTAAACCTGAAATTTTCTAGTTCAATTCTCTCTCTGTTTTGATTTTTTTGTTTGTTTGGTTTTGTTTTTTGGTTTTTTTGCTTCACAGAGGCAATGGAATTTCAGCCACTTCTTAGTTTTAAGTTGGGATTTAGTACATATAACATATCATTTCCTTTTTAATCACATAAAGTAGACTTGTACTATTGCCACCACAATCAGTGTCCAACCATTCTTTTTCTACATGGATTCCTGATATTGTCTCCCTTTTATGGTCCTGACCTTAGCTTACCCACAAAGCCCCTAAACATATTATGCTACTTGCTGTCCCTATAGGTTCATCAATCCGGGGTTTTATATACTGACTGGAAAAGTATATAACACAGCTTCAAGAGGTTGACCTCCATTGACATAATGCCTCTGAGATACACTGTTTTATGAATGAAATTCTAAATGTTAAATTTTTAATAGTGAACATTTTACATTGCTCAAAATTAAAATACAAAGATGAAAATTCTCACTCCTCTCCCCACCCACAAATATCATCTCAAAAGAGGATTATTGTCCTGGGCAAGATCAGCAACGCCTTTTCATTAATAATTAAAGCATTTATTAAACTACTACATCACAAGTGGGCAATCACCTTGAAACACTCTCCATACAGGACAAAGGAATTTCAGGATTTTAATAATTCCAAGTAGTGGGCTGGCTTAAGGGGAGGGATATTCCTCTAGATACATTCTTGTCAGGTTGGCAAGGTGAAGGGGCTGGGGAACAGCAGAGCGGCAGGTAATAACTCAAGGTCCAACAAGAGAGTTTACATTTCTTGCAGCTTGCGCAGGCAGAGTCCAGCGACATTTCAGGAGAGCCAAAGTCTGTCAGGAGAGTAAGGTTGGGGAAGTAAAGAGATGGGCAGGCTAGCAGCTAGCAGGGGTTGAAGGCAGTTTAAAGCAAAATGGAGTTCCACATGCTAAACTAGGTTTCTAACACTGTTAATACTGTTAATAATTTTTTCTAGAGTTATTCTATGCATGTCCAAACAAATATCTTTATTTTCTTCTTTCCATGTAACAACATAAAATAGCTTGGAGAGGATTCCATTATCAGTAGGAGTTGTCTAGTAAAAAGAAAACTACAAAATGAGATAGAGGATGCTGAGGAAATATGCATGAATATGTGAAGTTTGGGACTGATGCAGATTAAAATATCATGCACTGATTTTCCACAAAGGTAATGATATAAGCACCGAAAATAATACAAAAAGCACAAGTTCCAACTGAGACTAATCTGTCAGTCCCCCCCAAAATAAAGTCAGTAACAACTATGAAATACTATTCAGCCATTTTCTACCTGCTTTTAGAAAATGTACAGTGGGAAAAATATACATAGTGTTTACTATTTCCTAGACAAAAACATTAGAAATATATTTAATGCAGAATCAAAAAAGTAATATAGTGGTCTTTAAATTAATAATATTTGTTCACACTCTGAGCTTCCTTGAAAATAAAATTAATGGGTGGATAAGATAACACCTTCTAAGTTTCTTTGCAGAAGTCCATGAATATTGCAAATAGTTAACATGATCACTGCTGGGGTGGGCTGGGGGAGGGTATCTTAAGTCTATTAAGAGGCATCTGGGAAGACTTCTAAAAATAAAATGAACTGAAAATTAAACTGACACATGAATTTGTAATGAGTTGGGCTCAATATGACCAGATATCTTACTTTTATTATATTTTCAATGACTTATAAATATAAGCATGATTTTAATCTCCTAAAATCAACATGCCCAACAAAATGTCTCTCAAAAGTTTCACTATCACTCTAAAATGTACTTCAGAAATTATAGAGCACAGAAATAAGAAAAAGAAAACATTTTAATGATGGCAAATAATTTTATTGGGTGCTATGGAAGTCTGGGTCAATCTGCCCAGGAAGTCTGCTATCCATGCTGGGTCCCCAGAAACCAGCAAGGTGAGAGGTTTGGCTGGGAGAATGGAAATGGGAGAAGATAAAAACTTGTAAGTACAGAGGAGGGGGTGCCCTGAAGCAGTTCCCTAAATTTAAGAAATTTTGGTGCACTCAGGTGTAAATTATTTTTCTGAGTTTCAAGGAGCACAAGATTCTCTTTGGATGAGCTGAGAAGGTCTCCCTATGGTTGTTTTCTGGCAGCCAGATTCCCACTTCTCCTTGCCTTCATTATTGTGGAAAGTGTTTAAAAGTAAATATTTTATCACAAAGGACATGTCTTATTGACATATTATTCTTCCTTCTTTACCAATACAACACTTTCCAAGTTAATTGATGATATAAATTGGAAAATGTGTCAATATTTTCTTCTGGTTCCTGAAACTTTTTTTTG